>NC_057801.1:574049692-574056234 GCF_018294505.1 Triticum aestivum
CTGCGGGCTCTCCGGGCCGCGGCGGCGGGGGCGGCGCGGGGAGCCACGTGGCGGATGCGGATTGGCCGCGGACGGCGGCGGAGATGCGTCCGGCGCGGACGGACATGTCCGGCGCGGCGCGGAGGGGAATTTGCTAGGGTTTGGACCGGGATTTTTGGAGGGGGAGGTGTTTATATAGGTAGAGGGAGCTAGGAGAATCCAAATGGGGAGCGGTTTTCGGCCACGCGATCTTGATCGAACGACCGAGAGCATGGAGGTGAGTTAGGTGGGTTTTTGGGCCAGTTTGGAAGGGTGTTGGGCTTTAAACAAAAGAGGCCTTTACGGTTCCCCGGTTAACCGTTGGATTACCAAACGACCTCCAAATGGCACGAAACTTTACAGGCGGTCTACCGGTGCTATACCAAGGCCGCTTGGCAAACCTCAGGCCATTCCGAGAAAGTTTAACCCCACTCACAACGAGAGACAAAAGGGGAACGCCGGATGACATAGGAGAGCCGGATTGCAAAACGGACAACGGGTAAAAAGCTCGGATGCATGAGACGAACACGTATGCCAATGCGATGCACATGATGACATGATATGAAATGCATATGATGACATGGCAAAGAGCAACACGCAAACAAATGACATGGCAACAACGGCGAATAACTGGCAGACACCTGGCGCATCGAATCCGGGGCGTTACAACACTCCACCACTAACAAGAGATCTCGTCCCGAGATCTTAGGACCGAGACGAAAGGAAAAAGGGATGAGGTGAAACAATAACTCAAGAGAAGAAGCAAAGAGTCGAGAGCACTCGAGAAGAAGAGAGGAACGACGAGAATGACGAGAATCAAAAGCTCACGGAATCAAATAGACTATGAAACCATTCTGGTTAGAACGAGATCAGAAACGAATAAGACCGAAAAGGTTTTCGGCAGGACTCCGGCTGAAAATGGATGGAATAGAACACAAATTTCACAAGATGGAATGGAACTTGATGAGCTCTTGCAGAATGAATTAAATCATGAAGAACACCCATGAAGAACTTCGGTAACAAAAGGATGATGAGATAGAATTGAAGGATGAAAGAATAAGATGAGCCTTGCGATGATTTAGAAGGAGGTTCCGACGAGATGGTCGAGGAAAATTGAACTCTGGAAAAGAAAAGATGAAAGCACTTGGAACTAGAATTTATTCATCAAGAACAAACTCCGAAGAAAAGGGATTACTTGACGACGATGAAATAAGAATAAGATTTATTGTATGCTTATCCTTCAGCAAATTAATTGATGATAAAAATGGATTTTACACACTACTTATTCTTCTTGAAAAGGATTAAGGGGAATATAGCACAAAACATGAGAAAATCTTCATGAACCACCGGTAGGATTGAAAAGAACGAATGGATTAATATGATAAACAAGGAAAAGAATCTTGAATGAACCACCGTAAGAATTCGGAAATGACTGATGAAAGAGAATGCATCACCGGGAAGAATTAGAAGAACAAATATGCTTGAGGGGGATTTAGATGCAAAAGAACAAAGATATCATGAGCTGATTAATGAACACTTGAACGAAGCACCGGAATAATTGGATAACGTTAGCTGAATTGTAAGGACGAAGAATTCTTCTGGAACGATGGCCTCCGATGAAAAGAAATGGAAAACAACTTCTGACATACTCCGGATGGATGAGAAGAATTGCACGGCTGGAAACAATTAGATAGGATAACATCGAGCTATCACCATGAATCTCCAGGAGAACGGACAAGATTTAAGAGAAATCTTCTTCTGTCTTCAAATGACGACGATGAACACCACCAAAATTGCTAAAGAACTCCGGGGGAACGAAAAGCGAAGAGGTTGATCCAATAATGAAATGATTTGAAATCGATCTTGGAAAAGGCATGTGACTGATGAAATTCATTCTTATGTCACGATTGACAAGAATTTGAGAATAACTCCGGGGGAATTAGAAGAGTCAAGTAAGATCCTGGGAAAAGACCTGTGGGTTAGGGCCCCCTAAAAGAAAAGCACCGTTGGAAAAGGATGTTGAACAGATAAAAGATGCACCGGAACAATTGAAATATTTGAATGAGGTGACAACCTCGAATTAATTCGAACACAGACGAATCTCTTGAGATGTCTTCCGAACAATCCGGACGGATAAACTGGCGAGAGGCGAACGAGCAGGGAGAAACACTTGAGCCAAGGAAAAAGAATATGAACAACCCGAAAAACTAGAATTGAGTCCACCGGAGAAGAAAAAAAAGATGAAGAATGTCGAACGAGACGAGAATTCACCGGTTAAACTAACTGAGGGAAGACTGAAGAGGCTCCGTACGAATGAAATAGATGGTCGAAAAAAAACTCGGACTCCGGGAAGAAGAGGGTGGGAGGGCGGGAAAACAAATACAACTTGGAAGGGGAAACCGACGAATATCTTGAAGAGAAAACAGCGGTTGAAATCATTGAGGAAAGAAAGCAAAGACTTCGCATGAGTAGGATGGATACTCGATTACGGACTCCGGTTCAGAGAAGAAGAAGGGAGGGCGGGTGGGAAAAACAAGGGCAACTTCGGACAGGGAAACAACATCGATGTCGGAGGAAGAACTGAGGATTGATCTCGCGAAAGACAAAGAGGTTCAAGCCGACTTGATGAGAGATGCACCGGACAAAAGAGGATGGACAACTATCGAAAAACCAACTACGTGACCCTAAAGAAAATTTTGAAGGGGAAGAGGAGTAATTCAAAACACCTATGTCAGGATTCCTCACCAGAACGACGAAGGGGAAGAGGAGTAAAGAGAAATCCTACTCTCCGATATAACTAGACTCCGAAACAGTTTTCTTCTAGACTCAACAGCGGCCAAACTACACGATCAATCAAGGGGGGCTCCTAACGTCGGTCGAGGCTCTGATACCAACTTGTCACGCCCAATATGCGACCCTATCCAAAAGGAACTCGAAGGTCCCACCAAGGATAGACCCGCATATTGGAACGCTTTTGCAAGGTGGATATCATTACATCAACATTACATAATAGATGGGGATACATACAAAAGGCATACAATGCCACACGGATACAACATCACATCATACCTAAGATCAACATCCGACTACGGATGAAACACAAACAGAAGCTCAAAGGACATCCACCCTGCTAGCCCAGGCTGCCGACCTGGAACCTATCCCCTGATCGAAGAAGAAGTAGAAGATGAACTCAAGCAAGCAAGCATCGCTCTCGCGTCATGATCATCGCCTAATCTGTACCTGCAACTGTTGTTGTAGTAATCTGTGAGCCACGAGGACTCATCAATCCCATTACCATGGGTATCAAGACTAGCAAAGCTTAATGGGAAAGGAAGGGGTAAAGTGGTGAGGTTGCAGCAGCGACTAAGCATGATAGGGTGGCTAACCAACGCAAATGAGAGCGAGAAGAGAAACAAAGGAACGGTCATGAAGATAGCAATGATCAAGAGGTGATCCTGAACACCTACTTACGTCAAACATAACACAGAAATCGTGTTCACTTCCCGGACTCCGCCGAGAAGAGACCATCACGGCTACACACGCGGTTGATGCATTTTAATTCGGATCTGGTGTCAAGTTATCTACAACCGGACATTAACAAATTCCCATCTGCCACATAACCGCGGGCATGGCTCTCGAAAGTTTATACCCTGCAGGGGTGTCCCAACTTAGCCCATGACAAGCTCTCGCAATCAACGAAGGAATAGACCTTCTCCCAGGAAGACACGATCAGTCTCGGAATCCTGGTTTACAAGACATTTCTACAATGGTAAAACAAGACCAGCAAAGCCGCCCGATGCGCCGACAATCCCGATAGGATCTGCACATATCTTGTTCTCAGGGCAACACCGGATAAGTCAAGCTACGAGTAAAACCAGGCCTCGAGTTTCCCCGAGGTGGCCCCGCAGGCTGCTCGGTTCGGACCAGCACTTAGACAAGCACTGGCCCGGGGGGGCTAAAATGAAGATGACCCTTGGGTTAATTACTCCCAAGGGAAAGGTAGGTGGTGATGAGGCAAATGGTAAAACCAAGGTTGGGCCTTGCTGGACAAGTTTTATTCAAAGCGAACTGTCAGGGGGGTCCCATAAATCACCCGACCGCGTTAGGAACGCAAAATCCAGGAACATAACACCGGTATGACGGAAACTAGGGAGGCAAGAGTGGAACAAAACACCAGGCATAAGGCCGAGCCTTCCACCCTTTACCAAATATATAGATGCATTAATAATATAAGAGATATTGTGATATCCCAACATAATCCTGTCCACCATGGAGCAATCTTCAACTTCACCTGCAACTAACAACGCTATAAGAGGGGCTGAGCAAAGCGGTAACATAGCCAAACAACGGTTTGCTAGGAAGGGTGTCAAAGGTTAGAGGTTCATGGCAATTTGGGAGGCTTGAAGAGCAAATGATAGGTAACGCAGCAAAGCAATAGAACGAAGCAAACTAGCATAGCAATGATAGTAGTGAGATCCAGGGTAGCGGTCATCTTGCCTGAAATCCCGCAAGGAAGAAGAACGAGTCCATGAAGAAGATGAAGCCACGAAGACGAACCACACGTAGACGAACGCATCCTCACGATCGCAACGAAACGGGAACTATCGAGAAGAAGCACACAACATGGTAAACACACCACACATAGACAAGACATGATGCACAACAAGCATGATGCATGACAAAGCTACATGAAGCTACTCATGGCAAGAGATGATGCAAACAAGAACACCACATCAAGGCAAGTTTAAATGAGGCCGGGAACAACATATAACAAAACCGGTAAGTCCTCATATGCAAATTTAGAAATTGGTCCAGATCTGAATAAACATTATGTTCAAGTGGTTAAACAGCAAGTTAAGATGCACCAAGATGATCTACATGAAATTCTAGTCAAGTTACATATAAAGTTCATTAGATTCGGAGCTACGGACTAGAAGATATGAGCAAAACAAGTTAAGCATGGCATTGATGCGAAATGCACACAAACATCAAGCAAACACACCAAAACAAGGATGCAACTTGATAATATGAAGCTACATGCAGAACCAAGCAAGTTTCATATAGAGCACACTCAAAACGGAGCAACGGTTCAACACACACACACTATACAAGTCATAGCAACAATCTGTCCAAAACAGCAACTAGGCATATTGCAAGCATCAAAACGATATGCTACAGCATCTCAACATAAGAACAAAAGGCATGGGCATGAAGTACAGGTAAAGCATAACAAAACATGAACACTGAGCTATCTCAAGAAACAACTAGAACATGCTCAAAAGGACATGGGGAGATTGCAAACAATAACAGTTTCAGACTTTGCAGAAATAACATCAGGTTGCAATGTTTAGAGCTATCAAACAACATGTTACAGGAACTTATCATGGCAAACAAAGGCATGGCATGATACTACTAAATGTATAGAACAAAAGTCCCTTACTGACCATAAGCCAAAAAGGCACAGAAAATATGATGGCACCCATGTAAACATGGCAAGTTATATTGCAGATTCATACATGGCAGGAACAACAATAAGTAGGCATATTGGTGAGCTTGAACCACTCACCACAGAGCAATACATGGCATGACAAGGCAACCAACATTAAGAAGACATGTTTGTGAAGCTATACATGGCAAGAGAAAGTTCATAGGGTGCATGGATCACTAGAAAAGCACATGGCCAAAATTGAACTTAATGTTAACAGGTTGATAGCAACATTATCAAGCAACTTTGGAGCAAGATATGAACAATCTACAGCAAGCTACAAATGCAACCAGGGTCATGAATGGATATAGCGTGACATGTGTAACAATTCATCCTTAGTGAACATCTCCGGATTATGCATAGAATGAAAAGTAGCATCAGGTTTACATTGCAACAAAATATAACAGAATCTGTCAGGAAAACAGCAACAGCAAGTACCCTACTTAACAAGCTTGATGCACTCAGCACACAAATCACAAAAATACATGGATAGCACCTCTGGAAAGATGGAATGACATAGATCAAAACACATGTAGACATCAACCTCATAGGATGCACACATCAAACATGGCAAAAATGACAAATGAGCAAGTTATAACAGTTTCAGCAGGTTAACATCAACATGCACTCTTCCAACAGCATTTCTGGCATCAAGATGAGCTCAAATGAAAATGATGCAATGGAACGAAATGAAGTACTCATTGAGATGAAAATTTTGACATATTATGCGCACGAAACGGAGCTACGGGTGTAGAGATACAACAGGTCAAACATGGCATGATAATGTGCCAATTTCGGGGACTTAGCAGATTCGCGGAAGGGGAAAGTCAACCTCCGGGCACGGATGCCGAGGCGGCGCGGATCTCGCCGGAGATGGCTTGGAGGAGGCCAGAGATGTCGGGGATGAGGTGCTCCCGGCTGGATCAGGCCGGATCCGGCCGAATCCGGGCAAGGCGGCGGCGCACGCGGCCACGGGGGCCGGCGGCGACCGGACGGAGGCGGGGCGAGGCTGCGGCACCGGTGGGAACGCGGGGCGGTG
>NC_057801.1:574056528-574133076 GCF_018294505.1 Triticum aestivum
GGGAGCCACGTGGCGGACGCGGATTGGTCGCGGACGGCGGCGGAGATGTTTCCGGCGCGGCGCGGAGGGGAATTTGCTAGGGTTTGGACCGGGATTTTTGGAGGGGGGTGTTTATATAGGTAGAGGGAGCTAGGAGAGTCCAAATGGGGAGCGGTTTTCGGCCACGCGATCGTGATCGAACGACCGAGAGCATGGAGGTGAGTTTGGTGGGTTTTTGGGGCAGTTTGGAAGGGTGTTGGGCTGCAAACAAAAAGAGGCCTTTACGGTTCCCCGGTTAACCGTTGGAGTACCAAACGACCTCCAAATGGCACGAAACTTGACAGGCGGTCTACCGGTGCTATACCAAGGCCGCTTGGCAAACCTCATGCCATTCCGAGAAAGTTTAACCCCACTCACAACGAGAGACAAAAGGGGAACGCCGGATGACATAGGAGAGCCGGATTGCAAAACGGACAACGGGGAAAAGCTCGGATGCATGAGATGAACACGTATGCCAATGCGATGCACATGATGACATGATATGAAATGCATATGATGACATGGCAAAGAGCAACACACAAACAAATGACATGGCAACGACGGCGAATAACTGGCAGACACCTGGCGCATCGAATCCGAGGCGTTACAGAACCCAAACCCAACGAATCGTACGTCTGCACCGTTGGATGCTCCCAGATCGAACGGCAATCCTCATCCCTTTTGACAGGAATTGCAGTCCTGCTAGGAATTGATTTATATGCCAACATGCACATTAAATGCCAAAAAATGTCTTACATATAGCACACGAGACCTGAAATGCGCCAGCAAATCAAACACGTGGTAAAATTGTGATTGGTTTACGTGCGAAAAATTTAGAGGAGAAACGATGAACTCACGTCTTCATTTCAAAATTAGTACGTCTTCATTTCAAACGAAATTATTCTGTTTGTGCACACAAGCGCTTAGAGGCAACCGTTTGCATATGCCTTTCTGCGCGCGCGGCGACCGGGGATATTTTTCACCCTTTTCACATAGGCCACCAATACCCCCCCCCCACCGTCTGCCCGCGTTTCACTCAACTAGCCTACCCAATCTCCTTCGCCAGCTCCCCCTCCCCAAGATCCACAGTAGAACCCTCTCCGGCACTGCCGTGCTCACCACGGTCGTGTGCCCGCTCTTCGGCGTCAAGCCTACCTCCACTGCCGTTCCCAACATGTGGCGGCCCGCGCCTCGCCGTCTTCGTTTGCTCGCCAGCCACCCTCGAGCATATTGATGCAGTAACCCTTGCCTCTCCTGTGGTCCGACCGGGTTTGCATTAAGAAGCTTGTTAGTTACTGCTCTCCATCGCGGTGAGGCATATTTCCTCGCAATCCGTCTTCCAATTTCATTCCGTATGTTCCCAAATTGGCTATAAAATAACGGAGAGCGTATATATGTTCATTATATACCTTCCTTACTACATATAAGCTGCATTTGTTCCAATAAGTTACTGTCTATTTACAGATCGCGGGCACCCGAGTCACACAAACTTAACAAATTAGCCATACATTTTCTAAATTATTGCATGGCATGTTTAGAAAGCTTGATACCAAGTTGTTAGTTTTATGCTAATCCTCCATTCCTGAGTTTCGCATGTGTTCTCTATAGATGCCGAGTAGTAGCGACAACACTCATTCAGGCCATGTATCTTCATTTGATTTGGACAACCCTAGGTCTTCAGCAGATTGTGAGGGATCAAGTAGTTTTGGATGGGATAGAGCTGCAGAAATTACCCTTCCGGTCAGGACACGGAGGAACGCTCCAAGGAAGCCCACACACCAGCCTAAAGGTGTATATGAAGTAATCGATATTGATTTAAATTCCTGGGCTCCAACTAAACTAGATAAAGCACGCATGAGGTTCAGGAGTGTGTGTGGATTTGTTGGCAGAGCAAGGCTCAACATTAATTTGCCAGGGTTTCAGAAGGCTGACACAGAAACACAGTGAAGGATGGTTCGGGAGATCATGAATCACTTCAATGTTCCAGAGCAGTGGAGAATGCAGGTGGAACACGCTGCACTGAAGAAGGCTAGGGATGCTTGGAGAAACTGGAAGCAGGTGATGTACAAGTACTTGAGTGAAGGCAAGGACCCAATCCCCGCATACCTTCAAATTACAAAGGCAGACTGGGCAGAATTCAAAAGGGTCAGGGCAACTCCAGAGTTTGTTGTGAAGAGTTTCAAGCAATCGGAACATCAGAAGAAGAACATACACCCCCACTGTATAGGTGTGGCAGGATACTACGGCATGAAACTGATATCGGAACAGGAGGACAAAGAAGCAGTAGCGGCGGGTGGGGATCCGACCTTTAGTGAAATCAAGGGCGAACGCACCATGGACTACTTATGGGCATGTGCAAAGAGGTGTGATGATGGAACTTATTACTTTGAAAATGCACGTGACGCCAAACTGTATGAAGTGATGGTAGAGGCTTCCAAGATCCCTGGAAGGTTCTACAGGAACTCAGGGCCATGTGACATTCTATCCATGGCTCTGGACACAAAAGAGCCCCCTGCTCGTGCAAGGGGTATAGGTGTTAATGTCCCGCACAAGAGGGCTTTCACACTTAGCAAAGAAGAGAGGCTCGGCATGAAAAAAGCGAGGAGTGAAATGAAGCAGAATGCATTGTTTGAAAAGTTGAAGAAGGAGATTTATCGACTGTTCGAAAGGATGTTGAGGAGTCAATGATGATGCAGAACACTCTAACACTGACAGATAGCCAGCAGATGGGAGGGGAGGCGGGCATGGATGATGCTGCTTATTGCGCGACAACATTGCACAAGAGTAGTTGTGCATCAGCTGACCCCAGTGACACTGAGACTGCAGCTGCTTGTGATGATGCTATATCTAATCTATCTAGAATGAAAGACAGACTGAAGGGCATGCTTACACATTATGAAGGTACATTAAAATGTGCAATAGCCTGGGTTTGCCCACCCTTCTTGGAAGATGGCCTCTTCTTGGAAAATTTGCCATTGAAGCCGGGCTGTGTGAAGTGCTACGTGACTGAAGTAAAGCCTGGATTCATTGAATTTGCCTTGAAGAATTTCCTAGGAGACTTCCATGAGCAAAGGACCTTGGGAGAAATAATGTTACATCACATCCAGTGGCCACGAAAGGAAATAGAGTTCATCGATGAGACTCCTGAAGCCCCGCCAAGAGCAACCACTGTCACCCCTCAACCGGTGACGCTCTCCTTGCCAGAGCAGCTCTCGCGGGCTGATGCATCAACCTGTGATGAGCCGGACCGACTTTGTGGCGTACAGGTCATGTCATCGTCCACCCCAAAGCAGCCAGCGGCAAGGCCTACAACTGCTGACGACACACCACCAGTTCAGATGCCGGCCGTTGAAGCAGCGGGGGGAGACCCAGCTGCAGCACATGCTCAGCAGACCAACTTGGTGGAATAGACTGCTAAGCAGTCTGATGCTTTGGAACCGCCTGCTAAGCAGTTTGTAGGTCCAGAACCGTCTGCTCATCAGTCCGTCAGTCCGCAGGCGCGTGATCAGCATACTAATGCGTCACCACTTCCTGTTGTCAGTGTTCTAGGAATGGGGGTCCCTGGACTTGCCTTCCTACGTCCCATGGCATGGCTCCACCAGCGGTCTTGTACGGCCCATCTTCACTAGTAAACACTCAAGACCATTGCGAGGGGCCAAGCCTCGCGAGGAGGACGACACAAGACCTCCTTGGGGGCGGACTCACTAGGCTGGCTCACAAGGGGCGGAGAGATTAAGGAGAAGGGCACCTCGTGAGGTTCCCGTGACGCAAGACATGACGACCAAGGCTAGGCGGGCGGCAGCGTGTAGTGTACTGGTTTCCTCTTTGGTGCTAAAGGGCAGGCGCAGGCAAGGAGTCCCGAGGCCTCAGGCAAAGGTTTCCATATCGGTGCAACGAGACCAAGGCCAGCAGGATGGCAGGACGGAGGTCACCATGGATCCCAGGACGGCGTCACCACCAAAGCCTTTGGCAGGCGAAGACCACTTTTGTTAGGATAGCTTGTACTAGTTGTCCCCCTTCAAACTTGGCTGTTGTGGGATCCCTTCCTGCCTAATATTTGGGAAGAGGACCAGGGCCTCTATAAGTAGGACTAGCCACCAAAGTAGAAAGGGGGCACATCTTGGATTGGATCCATTCCATCCTCACACCCACAAGCTCACTGAGCAGAAGAACACCTCTCCTCAGCCCCTTGTACCTATTCATCCTCAGCCCACAAGAGGCAATCCACCACCACACACTGGAGTAGGGTATTGCACCACAACGGTGGCCCGAACCAGTATAAACCCTCGTGTCTCTTGTTCTTTGGGTTTGGCGAGCTGGGCTTTGAGATCACGGTGAGGGCGCGAGCTAGAGAGGAAGAGATTTCCGTGCGCACCCCTGTGTTTGAACCTAAAAGGGTTTTGTCGGAACCCGTGATCCGACACCTGCTCAGCAAACCAACGCATTGGCACGGCCTCCTCAGCACACCAACAAGTTGGCACCACCTTCGCAGAAACCCAACATAGCTTCAATGCATGGTTAGCATTCCGATGCCTCTGCTCCTATAGCCCAGTAGTCCGTCACAGCAGCACCACCAGCTCAGCGGTCCGGCATAGATAAACCGTCTACTAAGTAGTCCGTGCAAGCTTCACCGTTTGCTCGACAGTCTACCGTGCAGGCAACCAGACGTTCTGCCAGAAATGCCTCAAGTACCAAGAAGGAGGTGGCCACAAAAAGGTTACACCCACGACCACGAGGAAGCGCACCGGGAGAGTGAAGATGAAAGAGAACGATTGCCTCTTACTTAAAGCACTCATCGCCGAGAACCAAATTAACAGCAGCTTGTTCAAATCGGGGAGTAATATTATTTCTGACGCCATGGATGATGAAGAAGTACAATTGTTGCTTGCTAAAAGTAAATCACGCGTACTTCAAGCACGCTATTACGTCCATGGCCAGCCATTTCTTGTTGGCGAATAATTTGATGAGTGTAGCTCCAGTTGCTGCGAGTTACATGAATAATGCATGGATCAAATGTCAGCAGGTCATCATGCTTTGCTAGTCCACTACAATAGAGATCATTTCCGACACGATGCTGGTTCCATCAATGTGAGTTTCGAGGACTTACATCTCTTCTTCAACTTCAACATGCTCGATGCCACTCTTGTTAGATGCCTGATTTTGTAAGTACTTAACAAATTCTGATCAACTTCTCCATACAAGGCTGTAAATGATAAACATCTAACATCATTTTATTCCTCTCAGGGTATTGAACGCGCAGAGAAGACAAAGTGAGAGTGTGTACTTCATAGATCCTGCATTAGCAAATGGCACAACATTACATGAAAAGGACCCACAGGACTGGACCGTTAACACGGTCGTCCGTATCTTCGAAAAGACGTCCCATGCAGAATCATTTCTCTGGCCATATCATGAACGATAAGTAAAATAATAACCACGCATACACTAATTGTCTCTCAGATTTCGACATCATTCGTAAGTTCATGGCTTTCTTAATATGTAGCAATCACTGGATATTGGTATTCATTGTTCCAAAAAAGAACACAGTTTACTACATCGATTCTCTCAGAGAGTCAACAAACGCTCAGGATCTGACACATCTTCAGCAATTCTTGGATAGGTATTGAATTCTATGACGTTGAAATTAATTTGCATTCATATCTAGTTCAATAATTGATGTTGTCAAAATTCATCATCATTTGCAGTGTGCTCACATTTTGGGAAACTAAAACAGGGAACCTGTTCAAGAGGAAACTACCTCTGCAGCACGAGATCGTTTCTCCGGTAACACACCGAAATCCATTATTTTCAGAAAATTTATCCAACAGTCTGCATATACCTTTCCTTACGCTAGTCAAATGTTCAAGCTTCTAAATAAACCTCTTTCTATTTTGTCCAAAGAAAAAAATACATCTAACACCGGTTAGGTTGTTCCTAATAGGACAAATACATGACTAATTTTGGACAAAAAATTTCAGTGTCCTCAGAAACAAGCAGGGACCAACCTTTGTGGATGCTATGTTTGCAGACACATGATCTCCATCTGCAAATCTGCTGATAGTTGTGACGCCTCGCAAATTAGTACCAGTAAGTCTATCTTAAATAATATCTTCTACTCCACTCATATGGCACATTCTGATCTTAAAAATACTGCAGCTCATCTTAAAATCGAGGACCCCTGAACCGCTCCCGGCTGGTGAATTGTTGATGGTTCGGAGAATTATCAGTGACTTCTTCCTGGATCACTACATCAATCCCACTTGTGATGATGAAGATTTCAGCAATGTTTCTCCTGAAACATTGAGTAAGAGTTAGCCGCTAAACATATAACACATGGATCCATTATTTTCCATCTGATGAGGTCTTCATATTTCATACACTATGATTAATTATGTAATGCATATATGTGTGGACAAATCATTGTAATTTAGTTACCATATATTCAATTGCAACTGTTACGAAATCTGATGAATGTTCTTCATGTGGACACTATTTGTTCATTTGAAAATTGTGGCAAATTTTCTTTTTGTGGCTGATTCAAAATGAGATATTTTTGTTTATTTGTTCAATTGAATATTGTGGCGAATTTGCTTTCTACGTGCCGATTCAAAATGGGATATTTTTGTTTTAACCTGGCAATTGCTCCGCCCACGGTTCAACTAAATGAGTGTGTGCGATCCACATCGGAAAGGATACGTCAATCGTAGCGGAACCGTCGGTGATACACCGCAGATCGCAAACGATTTGCAATGCTACTACATGTGCGTAGGTTCTCCAGAACCGTTTGTGATATCGCGTTATCGCACACGAGAACTGGGAGTAAACCGTGCCCAATGCAAAATACAATCCCAGTCATATTTTTTTTAGGAAACGTGTGGGATCCCAAACGAAAAGCACACGTCACTCTTGCGGCAACCGCCGGTGATACCTAACAAATCACAAACGGTCTGCAACACTTGTATGTGTGCGAAGGGGCTCCTGAACCGTTTGTGATAGAACATTATCGCGAATGGTAATTGTTAGAAAACGTGTGCGATGGAGTCTAGCATGGAAGACGGGTTATGCAGAAAACTCGTGTGCGATAGGGCACAAATCGCACATAGTTCATATGTTGGCCCATGTGCCTTACATACTGTTTCCCAAATGGTTTGTTATGCCAGACCGTATGGTTTCACTGCGTCATTAGATACGCTTATCACCGATACCACACGTGCGAAAGAATTTAGTGTGTCCTGTATCGCACACGATTACATTTTGGAAGGCCGCTGGATCACTGTTCCATATCCCCGACGGTTTCTGGGTCGTGTGGGAAGGACACCCTATCGCACACACTCACTTGGTGACGGTTCCAAATGTCGTCGCGGAAAGGGGTAAAAAACCGTTTGTTTAGGACTGTCGCGCACCAGTGCAAGGTCCAAGCCAAGTTTGACGAGTGGTTCTTATCCCCCGCCCTAGATCAGCTCGAGGAGCTCAGCGTTGAAGCTGGACGATGTCGCCCTCTGCCGCTGTCCGTGCTCCGCCTCACGCCAACGCTACGCCGCGCCAGCTTTAGCTCCTGCTATCTTCCCCAGATTAATGCCGCGCCCGCCCTTCTTCTCCCTCAACTCAAGTAGGTCGACCTCTTCGAGGTTGGCATCTCGAAGCAAGCTATGGAGCACCTGCTCCGCAGCTGTACTGCGCTCGAGTACCTTCGTCTTGAGCAGCTCCACGGGTTCATTAGCCTCCACATTGCCTCGACGAATCTCTAATGGATTTTTGTGTCTTGCTGGCCCCGCTACAAGACATCAATTGGGAAGAGATCACTCCAGCTGTTCCACGTTATGGTCATTGAGAATGCGCCTTTCCTGAGAGATTGCTTTTATCTGATCTAGAAGGTCCAACAAAAATCAGGGTCATTGACGCGCCGAAATTGACAGCATTGGTGTACTCGTCTCCCAAATCCTCCGAACTCTTTATTGGATCCGTAATCGTTCAGGTACATCACTCATCTTCTTCTCCGTCTTCTTGAAATTCACATTTTTAAATTTCTTCTTGATGTATTTATGACCGTATTCCAGAAAATGATTCCCACAAGCTTGACCCAGTCTATGCGCATAGTGAAGATATTGGCAATAAAATCTATCGGCCCCAATCTGGATCAAGTTGTTGGATTCCTTACATGCTTTCCGTGTACGAAGAAGCTACTCATCGAGGTGAAACTTCTTTCCTATTACTAAACGGTAATCACAACGTAGCTCAATTTTTTTGTAATTTTCCCAAATTACGATGACAAGTATAGTGTTCAAAATTGCATCTACGCACTGCACTGAAAGAAATGTTTTTAGTATTTTTTTCTCACATGATAACCTGCATCGGTTTTTTGTTGTACTACTATAGTAGCCTAGGCTAGTCATAGTGGAAAGTAACTTAGACTAGTAACTCTATGGTTACCCTAAGAGCAAGTACTACCTCCGTCCTGGTTTACTCTTCCTATTTTGTAGTATCAAAATTTGACCATAGATTTAACTAACAAAATGTTAATGCATGTCACTAAAAATTATATCATTGGATTCGTATTTGAACATAATTTCAAATGCTATAATTTTTGGTGACATGCATTAGCATTTTCTTAGGTAAATCTATGGTCAAAATTTTACACTAAATACGAGGTAGTAGAAAAGTGGGCTATAACGGGCCTCCACTATGTAGGCCAAAACACGTGCCAAATTCACTTATGATGCATTTGGCATCGATGCCCCTCCATTTCTCACCTGCCCCAATCTGGATCACCTACTTTGCTCCGGTGCCAAATTAACTCACACAATGAAAAAACACTTGCGTGGGAGCAAGAGAGGACTGAGGCAATAAAAAACACTTGTTTGGGAGAGTGAGAGGCTGGTGTAGTTGGTTTGATTGATTTGCTTATACATGTGGGTCTGTGTGCACAGCAGTGCCAACTCTCTCACATCGCGAGTTTAGTATGTCGCCAAAGGGAGAATGCTGAAAGATGTCCGCCGCGGTGAACTCCATCACCGGAGCCCAACCAGGATCGGCGGGCTCGGGGACGCGCGGACTGGAACCTACATCCGGATATGAATCCGAGGGTCCGGAGTCACAGGCTCCCTCAGAGGTGAGGCCTGTGTTCGGCTCCATCGCCGACGAGGGTATGGCCTGCGGGATGGGGTCCAGCCCTCCTTCCTTAGGCAATGCAACATGCCTCGGATTTAGATCCGAGGCTTCTGCCGGGGTGATATCCCGTGCAACTTCTGACAGCAGGTCTAAGCCATGATCATCGTGACTGTTCGGCGCTTCTAGCGCTGGTCCGAATCCGTCGAAGATCAAGTCCCCGCAAATATCCGCTGTGTAGTTCAAGTTTCCGAACCTGACCTGGTGGCCGGGGGCATAGCTATCGATCTGTTCCAGGTGGCCAAGCGAATTGGCTCGTAGTGCGAAGCCGCCGAACACGAAGATCTGTCCGGGGAGGAAAGTATCACCCTGGACAGTGTCGTTGATGATGATTGAAGGAGCCATCAAGCCTGATAGCGACGACACAGAGAAACTCTCAATGAAAGCACCAATGTCGGTGTCAAAACCGGCGGATCTCGGGTAGGGGGTCTCGATCTGTGCGTCAAGGCTGATGGTAATAGGAAGCAAGGGACACAGATGTTTACCCAGGTGCGGGCCCTCTCGATGGAGGTAAAACCCTACTTCCTACTTGATTAATATTGATGATATGGGTAGTACAAGAGTAGATCTACCACGAGATCGTAGAGGCTAAACCCTAAGAGCTAGCCTATGATGGTATGATTGTAATTGTGATCGGCCTTCTAAGGAACAACCTCTCCGGTTTATATAGACACCGGAGAGGGCTAGGGTTTACATGGAATCGGTTACAAGGAAGGAAATATAATATCCGTATCGCCAAGCTTGGCTTCCACGCAAAGGAGAGTCCCATCCGGACACGGGCCGAAGTCTTGAGTCTTGTATCTTCATGCTTCAATAGTTCGGACGTTGTACACAGTCCGGTTGTCCGGATACCCCCTAATCCAGGACTCCCTCACGAACAACTCCTTGTCTCTCACAATCAGCTTATCTCCTCCCCACCACATCTAGAAGGCCATGGAAAAATCTGGCGCGATGGCCGCTGTCGGGGACGTCCACCCCCAATCTTGGTGTTCCGTGCAATGCACGGGCATCTACACACGGGAAATTATGTCGACCACGGCTAGTTGTAAGCAGGCTAGCTCTACAGCCATGATGATAGTGACTACAGACGGTGAGGCTGACTATGGTATGCCGAACACGGCGCCTATACTCAGGTGCCAACTCCGGCGCAGGGTCTTGTCACTTCACCGTGAGGAACAACACGTAATAATTTGACCAACGGGTAGTACAGTGCTACTAGTACATTGGTAGTACTACTACTAGTACTAGCACCACCGTTTGGATTTAGTAGTACTACCACGTCAATTTGGATTTAGTATTTGACTAGCAATATCTAGTAATGCATGTCACAAAAAAATGTACTACTCCCTCTGTAAATAAATACATGGTGTATTGTTTTATTCCTATCGGCAAGAGAACTTAATGTCTTTTTGCTAATTAATAGGATTACATGCAATGAACTAACTACTGGATGTCATGTTTGGTAGTCTCATGTTATCGAAAGCATGCACGGCCCACATCTCTCATTGGTTGATATGTCACGAAATAAGAAATGAGGAGGGAGTTAATGTACCGTGCCTAAGTGTTTTGGGATTACACAACATTTTTGGTTACATGCATTAAAATTTTATTAGTTAAATCAAAGGTCACTTGGCGCAAAATGCAAAGGGGACCAATAAACCAGTAAACATCAAAGTTCTCTCGTTTGGCCCCAACTAGAGGTCCGATGAGATGACTATACTGCACCGGCACGGAGGAGGACGCAGCTTCATTGACTTACTGCACCTGTCTTTGGTTGTATGACACATGGGCCCAACAGGTGGCTGGCCCACCTGTCATACAGCCAAAGGCAGGTACAGTAGAGGGCCGAGGAGTAGGTGGCCTACACGCACGTGAATTCAACACAGTCTAAACTTCTCATATAAAGGCTCCCCGCCAGTCCAATCTATGATATCCTACGCACCTACGCACCCTAACCAAGGGCAAGAGTGACCACTCGAATCGCAAGATCAGTTGACTAGAAGCTAGACCCATGGAGGCGATGAGCGCGAGCATCAGCCGGCTGTGCCAGATGGTCCACGACGCCCGCCTACAGCCCAGCGCCAAGCAACGTCTCCAGGTCGTGCTTGAGGCCGCCAGGGCAAGGGGCCGCTTGGACGATAGCTTCGTCTCCTTGTTCGACGAGGTCCTTGTCGGCTTCCTCGACAAGTTCACCGTCGTCAAGAAGCTCGCGGACGACATTAACGTACGCCTCCAGCCCACGCGCCCAGGCTCTGCAATGCCCACCACCCTCAACGACCTCTATGGTGACAACCTCTTTGATGCACTGGTGGCCCTGCGAGTGCCCGCTGTCGCGCCGGAGAATGTCACCTCGAGGTCGCGCTCGCTGCGCAGCAAGACACCATCAACATAATCACCCACGTCTACGCGCAAATCGTCCACAAGGACTACTACATGCAAGAGGAGGACGATAGGATGCTGGCCTTCTTGGACCGCAGGGCAACCTTGGGCGGCATTGTTCAGAAGCATGTTGAGCTCACCGCCAACGCCACTGCTCCTCACACGTCGGTTGGTGACCCGGCGCACTAGGGCGTGAGGATATCGTTGATGGATCCGTATGTATCTTTATCTTTCTGCCAAATCCATGTAGTAGTATATGGTACTATACCTAGTAATTATCTTACCTTTCGCATCAACTTCATAATTTTTGTACGTACTCCATGCATGAACCACGCCAGAACCAAACTTCTCATTACTCTGTGGAAAATTGTTATTTCTATCTATCGGTCGCGCCATGGAGTAGAACCAAATTTTACAAGTTACAAGTTCAAAAGGAAAAGCCTGCCGTGTTTGCGTCGCACCCCCACACAGTTGGTCTGGCACGCCGCTCAAGGGGGAATGCGTGTTGTGTTGCATTTTCACTTACAAGTGCGACTGCAGTTGAGCAAACCGACTATCGGCAAATCCACACCCCACCCACCGCGCGATGGCTGAGAAAACATGAGGGAGAAGAGATGATTGTAGCACGGACTCCAAGAAAATTGGTGTCGGATGGGATTCGTTTTGGTGGCATGTGCCGTACTGCTAGACGTGAATGCTAGTTATGGCCCATGCCACCCCACTATATCGAGCCTATATCGAGGTGCTGGTTTCGTAGAACAAATTTCCTAGAGTCTGTGCTCAGCCCTCCTCTATCTCTCTTCTCAGCCAGCCAGCAGACGCGCGGAGCCCGTTGTCTGTTTGCTCACATGCGGTCCCACATGTCAGTGAAAACGCAAGAGGACCCACTGAACCTGCACATCTTTCACTCGATGTGTTGGTGATGAAAAACAAATCCAATAAAGATCTTTGGTGGCCACTTTTGGAGTTACTCAAGAGTAGTAAGATTCTATTTATAGTTTAACCCAAGATGCACATCACGTGGCTTCAACTACCACTCCATTTTCTTGCATGACACGACCTGGATGCTCGATTTCCCATGTGTTGGCAAAAGGAGGAAGAACTCGACCAAATCTTCTCCACATTTAGACCGGAGGAGTAGGAAACATGGCAAGCCCTGTGACTACATCATACTACATACAAGCCCACCTCACGCAGTGACGCTATCACCCCTTTCTCGGCCTCCGTGAGACACCTAGCTCTACTTGATCTAACTAGAACTAACTATTGGTTGGCTCTATGTGATGTGGCAAGTTCATACTACTACGGATGCTGGCTATACTACTAAGACACTAACACTCCAAGAAGTGAGTCGAAAACCATTTATAAATTGAGTTTATGACATGCATATGCAAATGTACCACTCATCACATACAACAAGTCATTAACACACAACGACAACGAGGATACATGTTGGATTATAGATTAGTTCCAACAAAACATTCTAGTATATACTAAGGTTTCCATCACACAAAAAATAACAAGCAATGAAATGAACTTCAGCTCAACCACTCCTCGGTGTTAGAAACGCCTGCTTTGAACCAGAAGAGTTTGTCTCGGAAGGGCCAGCTACTATCAATCTCGACACCAATGCAGGACTGATCATCCAGGCTGAAGCGGCCTATTTCATGACCCATATTGTGATAGCCACGGTAGGGAAGCATAGGAATGTCTGAGGTATAGATACAATTGCTTCTCATAAATGGTAGTAACATTGTGTCAACAGCAGCTGGATCGCCTTTCACCATGATTGGATAGTTTTGTCCAAGGAAGAGCGGGTTTCCTCCAAGAGTATCAATACTAAACCAGGGAGAAGGTGTTGGTGCTAGCACAGTAGTATCCATCCCGAATACCCTGCAACGGATGTTGGATTAGGTCCGGAGAGTGCAACCATGGGAGACAACACCTGCTTCCTTAGTCACATCAGCGGTGCCCTTTATACAGACAAGAAGAGGTGATCCATCAAAATAAGTTGCCAGGAGCCACTGGGTATTATGGGTCCTCATGCTCGTGATCATCATTGTCGTCATCTCCCCCTTGGTTATAAAAATTTTCAAGTATAGGTGGTGGAATGTTCACAGGACCTTGGAAACACAAGAAGGTTAATTAGTAAAGGGAAACTAGCTAACCCTTATGCATGTGGATGAAACAATTATAATTACGGTGGAAGACAAACATACCGAAAGCATAAGGATTCCATGCAAAAACAGTGCCACGAGTGGTGGCAACAAACACAAGACCCTCGTATTGAATTGCATCACAGTACTCATCCTTGTATAGAAACTGATTTTTGAGCAATATCCATCTAGTCGAACTATGAAGGAAGGAAACAAGCTTGTTGAAGATAGCAATAACTACATATTCCATTAAATCCCAAGAGTGGTCGGGAACTTGACAAATTGTGTCGGTGTTCTGGGAACGGGGGTCCCCAGACTTGCCTGCCTACGGCCTGCGGCGTGGCTCAAGTGGTGGCCCAATACGGCCCATCTTCATCAGCACAAGACTCAAGACCCTCGCGAGGGGCCAAGCCTCGCGGGGTGGACGATGCACGACTTCCTCAGGAACGGCCTCGCCAGGCAGGCTCGCAAGGAGGCGGAGAGATCAAGGCAGGGTACCTCGCGAGGTGCTCGTGACGCAAGCCATTACGATCAAGACCAGGCGGGAGCCGGCCTGCGCAGTGTCCTTGTTTCCCCTTTGGTGCAAAGGGGGCAAGCACAGGCGTGGAGTACCAAGGCATCAAGCAAAGGTTGCCATTTCAGTGCAACGAGACCAAGACCAGCGGAGCGGCAGGATGGAGGTAACTGTGGATCCTAAGACGGCGTCATCGCCAGTGCTTTTGGCAGCCGAAGACCAACTTTAGTCAGGATAACTTGTACTAGATGTTCCCCATCAAAATGGCCGTTGTTGGCGCCCTTCCCGCTCAATATTTGGGAAGAGGACCAGGGCCTCTATAAATAGGACTTGCCACCACAGTGGAAAGGGAAGGATTCATCGAGTGCTCATTAGAGAGAGAGGCGAACAAACTCACCCAAGCAGTTCATCGCACAGCTCAAGAACACCTCTCGCGAGGCTGTTCTTCCCCTGTACTGTTCATTGTCAGCCCTTGAGGCAATCCACCACACCACACACTGGAGTAGAGTATTACACCACAATGGTGGCCCGAACCAGTATAAATCTTGTGTCCCTCGTGTTGTTCAGCGTTTTTAGCTTAGATATCACGAGGCGATCGGACGTAGATCAGTAGGGGAGAGATCTTCGTGCGCACCCCAGAGTTCGAACCTTAAGGGTCTGCCGAAAGCCAACATCCAACATTTGGTGCGCCAGGTAGGGGTGCGCCGGAGCTCTCCCTTCCATCGACCCATTCTCCATCAGCACCACGCTATGCCCTCATGGCGGCCAACACACCGCCTGCTCCGGCTGTCGACGCCGGCACGGAAACCTGGGGGCTCCGAACCCTGGCCTCGCCTTGCGACAGGTGCGGTGGCCGAACAAGTTCAAGCCGGACATGCCGCCGCGCTACGATGGCACGGCCAACCCGCTGGCCTTCCGGCTAGCATATGAAGAAGCCGTCCTCAAGGTCGGAGGCGACGACAAGGTCATGGCGAACTGGCTGGCAATGGCCCTCACCGACGTCCCGCGCATGTGGCTGGTCCACCTGCCAGCGGCTTCTGTGGCCTCCTGGGAGGAGTTGCGCAACCTCTTCCTCGCCCATCATGCTGCGCTGGCACCCCCAGTCGTCGCAACCATCCTGGATGGATCGCAGGCACCACCTTCGAGCCGCCACGTCAAGTCGTTCGTCCGCCATATCGGCGCCGTCCTCAAGCGTCATGAAGCCCCCCCCGGGCTGGGTGGCACCCAAGGCTGATTTGACCTTCAGCTCGGACGATCACCCCTCCAACACCGTGTGTTCTGGCGCGCTCCCGATGCTATGCACCCCCACCATCTGCCAGGTGGCTGTCACCAGGACCCCCATCGACGATGGTGCCGGCCTCAACATGCTCTCGGTGGAGGCCTTCAGCCTCCTCCACGTGCCGCTAGAGCGGCTCCAGCCCAGTAGGCACTTCTCGGGCGTTGGAGGCAGTTCCACCGGCTCACTGGGGTAGATCCGCCTCCCGGTGACCTTCGACACCCATGACAACTTCCGCACAAAGCTGGTCGCTTTGACATCGCCCCCATCGGCCTCCCGTACAACGCCATCCTCGGCTACCCAGCCTAGGCCCAGTTCATGGCAGCGACTCACCCGGCGTACAACCTCATGAAGATGCCCGGGATCAGTGGCGTCCTTACCGTGTTCGGAGACACAAGGGATGCACTGCAGGCGCTCAAGCTCGCTTTCAAGACGGCCACGATGGCGCGGCCCGCCAGCGCAGATACCCTCGAGCCCAAGGGGGCTGCGCCGGCCAAGAAGAAGCAGCTATTCACCCAAGACAAGGCGGAGACCAAGCAGGTACCGGTCGACGAGCATGGATCCTCTGGCGCCACCTTCACCATAGGCTCCAACCTCAATCCTGAGCACGAGGAGGCCTTGGTGAAGTTCCTGCGCATCAACAAGGAGATGTTTGCTTGGGAACCTGATCAGCTCGCAGGGGTCCCAAGGGATGTGATTGAGCATCATCTCAACGTGTGCCCCAACGTGCGCCCTGTGAAGAAGAAGGCAAGGTGACAGTCCACTAAAATGTAGGCCTTCATTGTCCAATAAACCCGCAAGTTAGAGGCAGCAGGCGTCATTCGCGAGGTTCGCTATCCTGAGTGGCTGGCCAACCCTGTTGTTGTGCCAAAAAAGGGAGGAAAGGAATGCATGTGTGTCGACTTCACCAACCTCAACAAGGCCTGCCCAATGGATCCATTCCCGCTCCCTCACATCGACCAGATCGTCGATTCTACCGCCGAGTGTGACCTATTGTGCTTCCTGGATGCCTTCTTGAGCTATCACCAGATCAAGATGGCGGTAGAAGATGTGGAGAAAACGGCCTTCCTGACCCCGTGTGGAGTATACTGCTATACCTGCATGCCATTCGGGTTGCGTAATGCAGGTGCGACCTTTCAGCAACTGATGCACATCGCCTTGGGCCGGCAGATCGGGAGAAACGCCGAGGCCTATGTCGATGACATTGTGGTGAAGTCTCGGGAGGCGAAAACCCTGATACAGGACCTGGAAGAAACCTTCGCGAGCCTCCATGAAGTGGATCTGCAGCTCAACCCGGAGAAGTGCGTATTTGGAGTTCCCTCGGGCAAGCTTTTGGGCTTCCTCGTATCCCACAGGGGCATCGAGGCTAACCCGGAGAAGGTCAAGGCAGTCGAAGACATGAGTCCGCCGAAGTCCCTCAGAGAAATGCAGAAGCTCACTCGGCGAATAACCGCGTTGGGACGCTTCATCTCCAAGCTGGGAGAGCGAGCACTGCCATTGTTCAAGCTGATGAAGAAGAAGGGCCCGTTTGAATGGACGGAAGAGGCCGACAAGGCATTCCAAGATCTCAAGAAGTACCTTACCAGCCCTCCGGTGATGGTAGCTCCACGCCCTCGGGAGCCCTTGGTGCTCTACCTTGCAGCCACACCCTACTCCGCCAGCGCAGCCCTGGTGGCGGTTAGGGAGGAGCACCGGGCCAAGGTCGCGCCAGCCGCAGCCCCGGCCGGGGCGGAGCAAAGCCAAGAAGGCCTCACGAAGACCACGACCACAACAGATGGGGATCAGCCTCAGCAGGGGGATGCACCCGGAGCGGGGGAGGCCTCGCCAGGCGACCAATCGCTGGGGGCCCCGTCATCTCAGGAGGCGCCTCAACCTCCGGAAGACGCAGGCTGCGCCAGCACCCTCAACCTCGTCGAGCAACATGTATGCTTCGTCAGCACGGTGCTACGGAACGCAAGGGTGCGGCACCCCATGCCTCAAAAACTCCTCCTTGCACTGTTGGTGGCTTCACGCAAGTTGCGGCACTACTTTCAAGGCCATCCCATCAGGGTCATCTCAGCATACCCGTTGGAAAGGGTACTCAGGAGACCCAACTCAGCTGGAAGAGTTGCTGAATGGAACATCGAGTTGCAAGTGATTCAGCATGACCAGAGTCATCAAGGGAGCCGCACTTGCAGATTTTGTGGCAGAATGGGCGGAGGCACCGGTGCTCAAAGCGGGCGAGGACCGGGCGCTTTCCCCGGGAAGTGAAGCACCGAACGGCTGGGTCAGGTACTTCGACGGGGCGTTCTCGCGACATGGCGTGGGGGCTGGCGCAGTGCTCATATCCCCCACTCAGGACAAACTCTGCTATGCTATGCAACTCTGCTTCCAGCATGGAGAGAAGGTCTCCAACAACATAGCAGAGTACAAGGGCCTGATAGCGGGCTCGAAAGCTGCAACCGCCTTGTGGGTAAAGTGCCTCATCATCAAGGGCGATTCACAACTCCTCGTCAATTTCTCCAACAAGGTGTACGAGCCGAAGGACAAACACATGGAAGCATATCTTGCGGAGGTCCGCAGGATGGAGAAACAGTTTTGGGGGCTGGAGTTGCAACATGTGCCTCGCGGCACCAATCAAGAGGCTAATGACATCGCTAGGAGGGCGTCCAGGCGATTGCCTCAGGAGCCTGGCATCTTCGAAGAATGAATCTTCAAACCTTCAGCGACACCATCACTATCAAGCACAGCGAAGCCTCAGGAGGAGCTCCCTCAACCGCCTGCCTCGGGAGCCCCGGCCTGTGGCCTGACCACAGAAGCGCGCTTGCTCCTGGCGCTGGAGCCACATGAGGGATGTTGGACCGTGGAATTCAAGGATTACTTGGTGCAGGGGATTCTGCCAGAAAAGGAGGAGGACATGGAGCGCGTTGCGCGGCAGGCCATGGCCTACTGCATCAAAGACAGGGAGCTCTACCGGAAGTGGCCGAATGACGTTACTCTACGTTGCATCTCCGGGGAGCAAGGGAAAGAGCTACTGGCAGACATTCATGGTGGATACTGCGGTCACCACTCGTCTTTGCGCACACTCGTCGGCAAGGCATTTCGCAGGGGGTTCCATTGGCCAACAACAATCAACGACGCAATCGAGCTGGTGAGGGCTTGTGAAGCCTGTCAATTCCACGCCAAGCAGATTCATCAGCCAGCTCAGGGCCTTCAGACCATTCCCCTCTCGTGGTTGTTCGCTGTTTGGGGACTGGACATCCTTGGCCCATTTCCTCGGGCGCCAAGGGGCTATCGCTACCTCTGTGTCTCCATTGACAAGTTCACCAAGTGGGCAGAAGTTGAAGCTGTCCGCACCATCCTGGCTGGCTCAGCAGTCAAGTTCATCACGGGCCTCGTGAGCCGGTTTGGGGTACCTAATTGCATCATCACCGACAACGGTTCGCAGTTCACCAGCAATCTCTTCAAAACATATTGTGTTAACCTTGGAACGCAGATATGCTATGCTTCGGTGGCACACCCTCGGAGCAACGGCCAAGCTGAACGCGCCAATGCAGAGGTCCTAAAAGGCCTCAAAACTCGGACGTTCAAGAAGAAGATAGAGGCATGCAGCAGGGGCAGGCACAACGAGCTTCAGTACGTACTATGGTCCATCCGCATTGTCGCTACCAGGTCGACCGGTGAAACCCCGTTCTTCCTCGTCTATGGTGCTGAGGCGGTCCTTCCTCACGAGGTCAAGCATCGCTCCGCGCGGGTCCTGGCTTTCGACGAAGCACAGCAGGACGCCATGTGGAGGGTGGACCTCGTGCTGGGGGAGGAACACCGTTGGGAGGCTGCGCTTCAGGCTGCGAGATACCAACAAGCACTGCGGCGGTACCACTGCCGCAACATCCGCCCCAGGACCCTCGAGGTAGGTGATCTCGTGCTTAGATGGGTGCTCTCCAGGGTGGGGCATCACAAGCTCTCGCCCATGTGGGAGGTCCCATTCATGGTTGTTCATGTCTCTAGGCCTGGCGCCGCACGCTTGGAGACCCAGGAAGGGGTGCCCATCCCGAACGCGTGGAACATAAAACACCTACGGAAGTTCTACCCCTGAAGAAAGGCCCAGCGTCTGTAAAGAAGGCCCGGCACCTGTGAAGGTAGATGAACCAAGAAAGGCTTGGTGCCTATGAAGAAGGCCAATGCCTGTGAAGCTCATCGCCCCGAGAAAGGCTCGGAGCCTGTGAAGAAGGCCAATGCCTTTGAAGCTCGCCGCCCGTGACACTCTCACGTAATAATGAGTTGGGGTTGTACACGCCCCGGAGTCTCCGGAGAGCCGCCCTCGGGCCTCGGGGGCTCCCGCCCACGCCCAGTGGCAGCACTTAGCTCCGCGCTGGTGAGAAGACGTCGGAGACTAGATTAGGTGCCGGACGCGGCCTTTTTATTTACTTTCTGCAGTTGTCTTGTTCGTCCCTATTTGGAGTTTTACTGGAGTTGCTTTCAGCATTGTTGTTGTCCTTGACTTGTGACTCTCTGTCTTTTTCGCCTACTTGACTCGTTTTCTCTCGCGCAAGTCTTGCGAGGGGGCTACACGGGCGCCCTCGCGAGTGTTTTCTGCCCCAGTCGTGTGACGCTTTCCTATCCAAGTCCACTATGGGAGCACCCCTCCCAGTCCGTGCCCCACGGGCATCGCGACACGAACACAGGACCTGAGTCGGTTGCCCTCGCAACCAAAACTGGAATTTACCTCTCATAACCAATCTGAGGGAGTCCTAGACTAGGGGGTGTCCAGACAGCCGGACTATCATCGTCCGCCGGACTCCAAGACTACGAAGATACAAGATTGAAGACTCCGTCCCGTGTCCGGATGGGACTTTCCTTGGCGTGGAAGGCAAGCTTGGCGATACGGATATGTAGATCTCCTACCATTGTAACCGACTCTGTGTAACCCTAGCCTCCTCCGGTGTCTATATAAACCGGAGGGCTTTAGTCCGTAGGACACAACATACATTACAACAATCATACCATAGGCTAGCTTTAGGGTTTAGCCGCCTTGATCTCGTGGTAGATCCACTCTTGTACTACCCATATCATCAATATTAATCAAGCAGGACGTAGGGTTTTACCTCCATCGAGAGGGCCCGAACCTGGGTAAAAACATCGTGTCCCTCGTCTCCTGTTACCATCCGCCTAGACGCACAGTTCGGGACCCCCTACCCGAGATCCGCCGGTTTTGACACCGACATTGGTGCTTTCATTGAGAGTTCCTCTGTGTCGTCATCGATAGGCTTGATGGCATCTTCAACCAACAACGCTGTCCTGGGTGAGACATTTCTCCCCGGACAGATCTTCGTATTCGGCGGCTTCGCACTGCGGGCTAATTCGCTTGGCCATCTGGAGCAGATCGAAAGCTACGCCCCTGGCCGTCAGGTCAGATTCGGAAGCCTAAACTTCACGGCCGATGTCCGCGGAGACATGATCTTCGACGGACTCGAGCCACAGCCGAGCGCACCGCACCATTACGATGGGCATGATCTAGCTCTGCCGCCGAACAGTGCCTTGGTGGCCACACATGAATCCGCTTCGGCCCTCAGTTCGGAGCCGATCGCCCAGATCGAGGATCGGTGGGTAGACGCCGCCTCAGGGGCTTCAACTTCCATGGCGATGGAGCCGAACATCGATCTTGTCCCCCGCGAAACTCGTGATTCCGACGTGCCGGACTCCTTGCCGGACTCTGAACCTCCCGCGCCCCTACCAATCGATTCGGATTGGGCACCGGTTATGGAATTCACCGTTGCAGACATCTTCCAACACTCGCCCTTTGGCGACATCCTAAATTCGCTAAAGAATCTCTCGTTATCGGGAGAGTCCTGGTCGGACTATGGCCAGGACAGTTGGGATACGGACGACGAAGAAATTCAGAGCCCACCCACCACCCACTTTGTAGCCACTGTGGACGATCTAACCGACATGCTAGACTACGACTCCGACGAAATCGATGCCATGGACGACGATGCCGGAGACGAACAGGAACCAGCGCCTACAGGGCACTGGAAGACCACCTCGTCATATGACATATATATGGTGGACACCCCAAAAGACGGGGACGGCGAAGAAGCAGCGGAGGTAGACTCTTTAAAGAAGCAGCCCAAATGCCAGCGTCAGCGGCGCCGCTCTAAATCCCGCCACGGTAAGAATGGAGATTCCGGCACAGGAGATAATAATACCCCAGAGAGTGCCGAAGACAATCCCCTCCAGCAATATTCAGCGTAGGAGGATGTAGAAGCAAGCCCTCATGAGAGGGCGGCAGACGTAAAGGTTGAGGATCATAACCACATGCCTCCCTCCGAAGACGAAGCAAGCCTCAACGATGACGAATTCGCCGTACCTGAGGATCCCGTCGAACAAGAGCGTTTCAAACGCAGGCTCATCACCACAGCAAATAGCCTAAAGAAAAAGCAGCAACAGCTTCAAGCTGATCAGGACCTGCTGGGCGATCGATGGACCGAGGTCCTCGAGGCCGAAGAGTATAAACTCGAACGTCCCTCCAAAAGTTACCCAAGACGCAAGCTGCTCCCCCGATTAGAGGAGGAAGCATACGTACCTCAATCACCAGCGCACGATATGGCTGACCGACCACCCCGTGGTCGTGACAGAGAGGCATCCAGGCCCCCAGCCAAAACCGTACCCCGGCATCGCTCCAAAAGTACGAAGCCAAGAGGGAACGCGTCGGACTTGCGAGATGTACTGGAGGACAAAGCAAGGCAATCCAGATCCATTTACGGATCACGTGGGCGCCCCACGGCCCATGACGAATACCGTCACGCCGGATACAATAACCCCGGTCGGGCCGAACACGGCAGACATCACTCTCTTGAGCTGCATCGTGATATTGCTCAATACAGAGGCGCCGCACACCCGCTATGCTTCACTGACGAAGTAATGGATCATCAAATCCCCGAAGGGTTTAAACCCGTAAACATCGAATCCTACGATGGCACAACAGACCCCGCGGTTTGGATCGAAGATTATCTTCTCCACATCCAGATGGCCCGCGGCGACGATCTGCATGCCATCAAGTATCTCCCACTCAAGCTTAAAGGACCAGCTCGGCATTGGCTAAATAGCTTGCCCGCAGAATCAATTGGGTGTTGGGAAGACCTAGAAGCCGCATTCCTCGACAACTTCCAGGGCACGTATGTGCGACCACCAGACGCCGATGACCTAAGCCACATTATTCAGCAGCCAGATGAATCGGCCAGACAATTCTGGACACGGTTCTTGACAAAGAAAAACCAAATCATTGACTGTCCGGATGCAGAGGCCCTTGCAGCCTTCAAACATAACATCCGGGACGAATGGCTAGCCCGGCACCTGGGGCAGGAAAAGCCGAAATCTATGGAAGCCCTCACATCATTAATGACCCGCTTCTGTGCGGGAGAGGACAGCTGGCTAGCCCGCAGCAACAATCTCCGTAAAAATTCTGGTAGTCCGAATATAAAGGACAACAACGGCAGGTCACGTCGAAACAAAAACAAACGCCGCAGTAACGGCGACGATAAGGAGGATACGGCAGTCAACGCCGGATTCCGAGGCTCTAAACCCACTCCGGGTCCATCCAACTTGGACCGAATACTCGATCGCCTATGCCAGATACATGGCACCCCTGAAAAACCAGCCACTCACACTAATAGAGATTGGTGGGTGTTCAAGCAAGCAGGCAAGTTAATTGCCGAAAACAATGACAAGGGGCTAAACAGCGACGACGAGGAAGAGACCCGACCGCCGAACAATAGAGGACAGAAGGGTTTTCTCCCACAAGTGCGGACGGTGAACATGATTTACGCGACCCATATACCCAAGAGGGAGAGGAAACGCGCGCTAAGGGACGTCTATGCGATGGAGCCAGTCGCCCCGAAGTTCAATCCACGATCCTCCTGTCCAATCACTTCCGATCGAAGAGACCATCCGACCAGCATACGCCACGGCGGATTCGCTGCATTGGTTTTAGACCCAATCGTCGATGGATTTCACCTCATGAGAGTTCTGATGGACGGCGGTAGCAGCCTGAACCTGCTTTATCAGGATACAGTGCGCAAAATGGGCATAGACCCCTCAAGGATTAAACCTACAAAGACGACCTTTAAAGGTGTCATACCAGGTGTGGAAGCCAATTGCACAGGCTCCGTAACACTGGAAGTGGTCTTCGGATCCCCGGATAATTTCCGGAGCGAGGAGTTAATCTTCGACATAGTCCCGTTCCGCAGCGGCTATCACGTTTTGCTCGGATGGACCGCGTTTGCAAAACTTAACGCGGTGCCGCATTATGCATACCTCAAGCTCAAAATTCCAGGCCCTCGTGGAGTCATCACGGTCAACGGAAACATGGAACGCTCCCTCCGAACGGAGGAACATACAGTGGCTCTCGCGGCAGAAGTGCAGAGTAGCCTCTTAAGGCAATTCTCGAGTCCGGCCGTTAAACGGCCAGATACAGCAAAACGCGCCCGAAGCAATACCAACCAAGACCACCTGGCGCGATCAGAGCACGCGTAGCAATGCGGCCCCAACCCTCGCCCGCGCTTGATCGCAAGAATAACACTCCGCGTACATCATTACGCTTTGGAGATACCATGGGCACAGGGGAGGGGGCACGATCATAAACGAACCCAGAGTGCGGTTCGACCACACCGGGGGCTCGCAAGTGTGCCCCTTTTTTCTTTTGTTATCTTTTCTTTTTCTTCTCTATGTATACATGACTCCGTTAACCAGAGGCCCTGTCCGGCGATGAACCTGCCGAACTCACGATGCAATAGTCAGGGACGAAAGAAGGCTGCGACAAACACTCAGGTGGCCTCAATTACGAGCATTAAATTCGATTATATACACCAAGTCCGCAGCTCACCCCTGGAGGGGGACATGTTTATTTAGTCCAAATCCCTTGCTTACCGCACTATTTGTATCAGTCCGCTCTCATAGCAGACTCTCTTTCATAAATAATGCAGCACCCTTTTTGATTGCAATTGCATTAACTTATATATATATATATATATATATATATATATGCTCATTATATGACATCTTGCGCTCGTATATTTTGGTACGGCCGAATACGCCAGGGGCTTCTGTTCCCCAGACTATGGTGTGATATAGTCCGAACAATTTCACAAGTGCGGCACCCCGAATTTATAGCATTATATGAATCGGCTCCGAATCATGTCTTGGGTCAATAGTTGGGTTTGCCCGGCTCCCACGTTTTGGTGCCTTACGTTCCGTTCTGTCGGCTAAGGTGGCACTGGGAGAACCACTGCGATTGCGCCCCGGTTGACCGGGCGAGCGCCTCAGTGGAGAAAGCTAAAACTAACCGGCATGATAAGGCGAGAGACTGGTCGCTGCTCGAGAGGTTTTTTTGGGTCCTTAAAGACTCACGCCGCTTCGAGCGAAGTTTCGGACAATGTCCGACGAAGGCGTGGATAGCGCCCCGGATTCGGTCTTCCGAATACTAGGGGCTTCGCCGAAATTTAAAATTATAGAATTCTATGGCTAAGTGAGAGTGTTCAAGCACTATAAGTCTGGTTGCCTTGTTCGTTGTGTTGAGCGCCTCCCTAGATGGACCCAATAGTGGGAACAAGAGTGCTCAAGTTTATCCCGAACACCCCAGCACTCGTGGCTTGGGGGCTGAAGCCAACGACTTGCCATCTCTCAGATTTTTATAAACGGCCGCACAGAAGGTAATATTTTAAATTAAACAAGAGTTGCTTAACGCGCACATGAACAAAGTTTCAGCGCACAGGATGATACATAACGAGTTTACTCAAAGATTACATTTCTGGGGTACTCGTCCGCAATATCGCGGGCTCCCTTCAGGACAGTTTTATAATACATTTCGGGCGTGCGATACTCCTTGCCTGGTGGCGGTGGGTCCGTGAGAAGCTTCTCCGCATCCAACCTGCCCCAATGCACCTTTGTGCGGGCGAGGGCCCGGCGAGCACCTTCAATACAGGCGGAGCGTTTGATGACATCCACCCAGGGGCATGCATCCACCAGCCGCCGCACAAGGCCAAAGTAGCTCCCAGGCACGACATGTTCAGGCCATAGCCGGACTATGAGGCCCTTCATGGCCTCCTCAGCTACCTTGTGGAGTTCGACCAGCTACTTCAGCTGGTCGCTTGGGGGCACCGGATGGGCGGCCTCAGCGTACTGAGACCAGCAGACCTTCTCCGTCGAGCTCCCCTCCTCACCACGATAGAATGCGGCGGCATCAGACGCACTACGCGGCAGATCTGCAAACGCCCCCGGAGAGCTCCGAATGCGGGTAAGTGTCAGGTAGTTTACATTAACATGCCTGCTTTGCATGAAAAATGCCTTACCCGCCGCTATCTTCTTTATATCCTCAACCTCCTGAAGGGCCTTATGGGCCTCGGCCTTGGCGGACTTGGCACTTTCGAGAGCCGAGGCAAGCTCAGACTCTCGAGTCTTCGAGTCACGCTCCAAACTCTCATGTTTCTCCATGAGAGCCTGGAGCTCTTGCCGAACTTCCGCCACCCGTGCCTCCTGCTTTTCTCGCTCCGCCCATTCCGCGGCCGCACTGCGTTCAGCCACGGAAACAGCCTCTTTCAGGGCTGCCACCTTGTTAGTGGCCCCTGCAATACCCGTATTATCCTTATTTACTTTATCGCAACCAAAACCCTTTTCTGTAAGGTAATTATTAAAAGTGGTGTTCCTCACCTTCTTTTTCCTCGAGCTGCCTCTTGGCATGGCCGAGCTCTTGCTCGGACCGCTCGAGATCCTTCTTCAGCACATCGACCTCCGCCGTTAGTGCGGCAGAGGTCAGCAGCGCAGCCTGCAAACCCATATTGACATATTTTAAGCAACCCTGCGTATATCTTGTTAGATCCTCAGTCCGGCTTTTTCTTTCCGAACACCGAACTGAGCATCAGGGGCTACTGTCTATGCGGTATTACATTATATAACTTTAACTTCTTACCTCAAAGCCTGTTAAAAGGTTGTTGCAGGCTTCGGTCAGCCCACTCTTAGCGAGCTGAACCTTCTGAATCACCGCACTAATGATAGTGCGGTGTTCTTCCTCGATGGAAGCGCCTTTAAGTGCCTCCAACAAGTTATCCGGCGCCTCCGGTTGGACGGAGGTCGCCGGTGTCACGGTCTTGCCCTTCCTTCGAAGGGGCCGCTGGCCGGACTCTGGAACCACTGCGGGTTCCGATGTAGAGTCCGGCACAAAGTCCGGGAGGCGACCTGACGGCGCCTCCGGAGCCTCCTCCTGATGGGTCCCTCTCTGGGATCCCACCTCGGCGTCTTCGCCACGGGGGGTAGTGGCGGTCGGAAGTGAATCCACATCCGACGGGGCCAATGACCCGCTTGATGAAGCGGGGAGATCATCATCGGCCAGACTACAGACAGAATGCGGCATTAGAAGGACACTACGTGGCACGAAAAAATTATATATTAAGGATCCGAATACTCATGATCTCGCCGGACGCCTGGCCCTTGGAGGCCACTCATCCTCGCCAACGGAGGTGTTGGCGAAACTGTCCGGGGGGATAGTCCTCCCCCTCTTGGACCCTTCGGCCTCCCCTATTGGGGAAGCCTTCCTCTTCTTCTCTCCCTCCTCCGGGAGAGAGTCGTCCTCCTCCTCGTCTTCGGGGGAGGAGTCCGCCTCATCGTCGGACACCTGATAGCAGGAACTCTTTCGAGTCCCTGCGGCCGCCTTCTTGGCCTTCTTCTCCGGCACCACATGCGGTGCCGAAACCAGCAGCCCTGCTAAACGGGCGTCCACTGGGCCTTCTGGCATGGGAGCCGGGCAGATAAGCTGCTCGGCCTTCTCCATCCATTCCTGTCAAAGGAAAAGGAAGGGTGAAACCCTCTTAGAATCAATTTGATTACTATAAAGTGTCCCATAATGGGGTTGAATCACTCACCTCATCGGTTGGATGCTGCGAGCTAAATCCGTGATTTTCTATCGCGGATACGGGGGCTTCGGCACCCTTAAACAGCACCCTCCAGGCGCCTTCATATGTCATATCGAAGAGCTCGCTCAGCGTCTGGTGCTATTCCGGATTAAACTCCCACAGATTGAATGCCCGTTCTTGGCATGGGAGAATCCGGCGGATGAGCATGACTTGGACCACGTCGACGAGCCTGAGCTTATTGCTATCCAGCTTCTGGATGCAGGCTCGGAGTCCCGTCACCTTGTTCGCATTGCCCCACAGCAAGCCCTTCTCTTTCTAGGAGGTGAGCTGCATCGGGATGCCAGATCTAAACTCGGGGGCCGCCGCCCATGCGGGCTTGCGCGGCTCGGTGATGTAGAACCACCCCGATTGCCACCCCTTGACGGAGTCCACGAAGGTCCCTTCGAGCCAACGGATGTTGGGTAATTTACCCAACATGGCGCCTCCGCATTCCGTTTGCGTGCCCTTCACAACCTTCGGCTTGACGTTGAAGGTCTTGAGCCACAGGCCGAAGTGGGGCCAGATGCAGAGGAAGGCCTCGCACACGACGATGAACGCCGAGATGTTGAGGATGAAGTTTGGCGCCAGATCGTGGAAATCTAGGCCGTAATAGAACATGAGCCCCCGGACGAATGGATGGAGCGGAAAGCCCAGTCCGCGAAGGAAGTGGGGAAGGAAGACGACCCTCTCATGAGGCCCAGGGGTAGGGATGAGCTGCCCCTCGTCGGGCAGCCGATGCGCGATATCGCCAGAAAGGTATCTGGCGTTGCGCAGCTTGGTGATATGCTCCTCCTTGACGGTGGAGGCCAACCACTTGCCTCCCACTCTAGACATATTCAGAGAAGGTCGAGGCAAGATGCGCGAGCTTGGGCGTTGGAGCTTGAGTGCGCGGAGATGGATAAGCAATGGAGGAAGAAGGCGTAGGTGAGAAGGTAAATCCTTATCCCTTATATATAGGCGGACGAAACTGTGCGTCCCCCACTGGCCTGGTAAAACTCGCTTATCTCCCAAGCGCCACCATCAATGGCGCAGTTGGGTTACCCACGTCCGTATTGATGAGAATCCCGGAATAAGGGGAGCACGATCTCTGCTTCGACAAGACGTGCCAAGGGAACCGCTTCGCTAGACGTGCTAAGGTGGTACTAAGTAAAAAACGATTCAAACAGTGGCTTGGTAGCGGTGTGATGTCACGCCGCATAATACGTCAGCAGATTGAACTGGTGTACATTTTATTCTCTCTATGGTGGAATGTGCAATTTATTTTGCAGAGCTGGACACTATCCTGGTGTTCACGATCTTCTCTGGATTATTCAAGGAAGGAACCCGCCTTGCAATGCTGAACATTATGCGCGCCGGACTTATCGTCATTGAAGCCTGGTTCGGGGGCTACTGAGGGAGTCCTGGACTAGGGGTTGTCCGGACAGCCGGACTATCATCGTCCGCCGGACTCCAAGACTACGAAGATACAAGATTGAAGACTCCGTCCCGTGTCCGGATGGGACTTTCCTTGGCGTGGAAGGCAAGCTTGGCGATACGGATATGTAGATCTCCTACCATTGTAACCGACTCTGTGTAACCCTAGCCTCCTCCGGTGTCTATATAAACCGGAGGGCTTTAGTCCGTAGGACACAACATACATTACAACAATCATACCATAGGCTAGCTTTAGGGTTTAGCCTCCTTGATCTCGTGGTAGATCCACTCTTGTACTACCCATATCATCAATATTAATCAAGCAGGACGTAGGGTTTTACCTCCATCGAGAGGGCCCGAACGTGGGTAAAAACATCGTGTCCCTCGTCTCCTGTTACCATCCGCCTAGACGCACAGTTCGGGACCCCCTACCCGAGATCCGCCGGTTTTGACACCGACACAATCCTTGTAGGTCCCAAAGCACGCGATGAGGCCCTAGCCTCGAAGAGCGAGGATTGCGGCAAGCTCCCCCCCTGAGTTAAGTAACTCCTACACGCGAGCACGCGGTGCCGAAACACAGCACGGGAATGACGGAGATAGCATAATAATTAACGACAACAGCCCAGCACGCCCCTGCGGGGCCATACACTACTCTTTCTTTGCGCAGGAAAGGGGGGGGGACAAAATAAAGACGCGGCTCGCTTGGCACCGACTCATGGAGATGGCTCGTACTGCCTCCGGAGCTCAGTCGGACCCCTCCTCACGCTTCACCGGGGCATGATGGCGGGCTGACCCGCTACATCCCTCAAGGCGAGCGCGACGACGCGGAGGCTGGTCGCGGCCACCACTGGAGGAGCTGCCATCCGAAGGGGAGCCGCCGAGGCTTGGCGAACTGCGAACACCGCCGGCCACGCGTCCGCCTTCATCTTCATCCCGACCGTCGCCGAGGCTGGGCATCTGGCCACCGTCATCGTGTTCGGGGCAGCACCCAACGCGGCGGCCGTCTTGTCCGAACACCCTCACGTAGAGGGTGGCGTCGCCATCAAACTTGAAATGCAGGGTGCACCGCTGGCTCAGGCCACGCGCGCGGGCAAACGTTTGCCAGCCGCGGGTCAGGACCACATTCCTGGCGACGGAGATCTCCAGTGAAGCCCAAGAGGCCCTGCTGCAGCAACCATCCGCTTGAAGCCAGAGGCCGCCAGGAGCGCTGGCCGGAAGATCACTTGCAAAGAAGCGGGGGAGCTGGAGCCAGGTGCCGGTCGGGTCCGCTGACCACACGACAAACTCCGGCAGCACCTCTGCCGAGTGGAAGCGCGGCCTGGGAGGCCACGCGACCATGATGCTCCTTCCCTCGGACACCAGGCGCCCATCGTCGTGCAGGAGATCGCAGCCGCGACCGTGGGGAGCCACTACAGGAGACACAGGATGCTTGCGGGGACGACCCCGGCCGCGCTTAGGCGGGGGAGAGTTAGGCCCTTCCCGATGAGCCTTTCCCTTGTCCGCGACCGAGAACCTATTTGGTGGCGCCATTAGAGATGACGAGTGGCTGGGATGGGGGTAAAGAAGGAAGCAAGGAGGAAGATATACAACGGAGGCTTGCGCTCTCCCGCCTTTATGGCCGAAGGAGGCCAACCATCGGCTCCACGAATGCAGGTAATCATGACCCGTTTCTACATGCAGGGACTTGTCAAGTCGAGTAGTTGCCAAGGCGGCGTGGGGAAGCGGAGACGCCCACGTCCAATCAATTGCCACGTGGCGCCCAAGGCCGCGGGCTGATGGGGCCCGCGACGCTCCGCACTTGCCCCTTCGCTTCTCCGCTAAGCCAAGTCCGAGCGGAGAGCTCCTCCTCAGCGCTCGTTGCGCCGCCTAGCGAAAGCAGCGCTCACCCGCACGCTCGGGTGGGCCGGCCCAACAGTGTGAGGTCGCGCCCCGCTCGCTCGCCTGTTTGTTCCTTCGATCACAGTGGCGCTCGATCAAACACTTTGTTCCGTCGTTGATCAGCTTAGTTGACCACATTGACCATCTCTTTAACAAAAGTTCATCTCTTTAACAAAACTTCATCAATTTTTGGAAAAAGTTCATCGATTTCAGAAAAGTTGATCAATTTTAAAAAAGTTCATCAAATCTGAAAAAAGTTCACCGAATTTTTAAAAAGTTCATCTAGTTTGAGAAAAAGTTCATTGAATCTGAAAAAAGTTCACCGAATTTGAAAAAAGTTCATCGAATCTGAAAAAGTTCACTGAATTTGAGAAAAAGTTCATCGATTAGAAAAAAAGTTTATCGGATTTGAAAAAAGTTCATTGAATTTGAAAAAAAGTTCATTCGGTTTTGAAAATGTTCTTTCAATTTGGAAAAAGTACAATGGTTTAAAAAGTTCATTAAATTAGCATTAAGAAAGAAAGAATAAAAAACAAATAAAAGCATTCCGAATAAAAAAGAAAAATGATAAAAGGAAAAAGGCAAAAGGAAAAATACGTCAGATGAAAAGCGGGAAGAAGTTTTTATTGATCATATAATGTGGACGTAGCACGGTGGTTGACATAGCGAGTATTGACACGGAGGTCCACAGTTCGAACCCTGGCTCGCACGCTATTTTTTGTTTTACAAGCAGAAAACAAGATAGAATGGGCCGGCCCAGCTACAAAAACAAGTGTACAGAGGGGTGTGCGCCCTGTACCAAATGAGCTATATTCGGCGCTTAAGGCGCCGAATAGGATTTGGCATCCGAGCGCGCCTTGGGCCCGGGGGCTACTATCGGCGTTTTGGGAACGGGGGTCCCCAGACTTGCCTGCCTGCGGTATGCGGCGTGGCTCAAGTGGTGGCCCAGTACGGCCCATCTTCATCAGCACAAGACTAAAGACCCTCGCGAGGGGCCAAGCCTCGCGGGTGTAACGCCCACTATGCAGCTATATCTCCCACGTGTCGAAGCACGACTTAGAGGCATAATCACATTGTGGTTTTGTCGCAAGAAGGGTCATCTTCACACAATCCCATGTAATGAACAAGACTGGGATAAAGAGTTGGCTTACAATCTCCACTTCACACAAGTACTTAAATAAATCATACATCATTTAGACTACACACATAGTCTGACTACGGACGAAGCCAAAAGAAAAGAAGATAACCCAACTGCTAGATCCCCGATCATCCCAACTGGGCTCCACTACTGATCAACATGAAACCAAAACATAGCAACGACCAAGATCTTCATTGAGCTCCCATCTGAGCTCGGTTGCATCACCTGCACTGGTATCATCGGCACCTGCAACTGTTGTGATAGTGTCTTGTGAGTCACAAGGACTCAACAATCCCAAAACCCGCGAGATCACGACTATTTAAGCTTATGGGTAGGAAGCGATAATGAGGTGGAATTGCAGCAAGCACTAAGCAAATATGGTGGCTAACATACGCAAATAAGAGCGATAAGAGAAGCAACGGAACGATCGAGAAGCTAGAAGTGATCAAGGGGTGATCCTGAAACTACTTGCGTTCAAACATAACACAAATCGTGTTCACTTCTCGACCCACTTGAAAAGAGACCATCACGGTTACACACGCGGTTGATGAGTTTTATTTAAGTCAAGTGTCATGTTCTCTACAACCGGATATTAACAAATTCCCATCTGCCACATAACCGCGGGCACGGCTCTCGAAAGTTTATACCCTGCAGGGGTGTCCCAACTTATCCCATCACAAGCTGTCACGGTCAACGAATGATATTCCTTCTCCCAAGAAGACCCGATCAGTCTCAGAATCCCGGTTTACAAGACATTTTGACAATGGTAAAACAAGACCAGCAAGACGACCCGACTGTGCCGACAAATCCCGGTAGGAGCTCCACATATCTCATTCTCAAGGCACAACAGATGAGCAATCCGTACAACTAAAACCAGACCTCAAGTTTCCCTGAGGGGGCACTGCAAAGGGCTCTAGTTTGGACCAACACTCAGAGGAGCACTGGCCCGGCGGGTTAAAATAAAGATGACCCTTGAGTCTGCAAAACCCAAGAGAAAAAGGTTTAGGTGGCAAATGTTAAAACATATGTTGGGCCTTGCTGGAGGAGTTTTATTCAAAGCGAACTGTCAAGGGGGTCTCATAAATCACCCAACCGCGTAAGGAACGCAAAATCAAGGAACATAACACCGGTATGACGGAAACTAAGACGGCAAGAGTGGAAAAGAACACTAGGCATAAGGCCGAGCCATCCACCCTTTACCAAGTATATAGATGCATTAATTAAATAAGAGATATTGTGATATCCCAACATAATCCGGTCCAACATGGAGCAATCTTCAACTTCACCTACAACTAACAACGCTATAAGAGGGGCTGAGCAAAGCGGCAACATAGCCAAGCAATAGTTTGCTAGGAAGGGTGAAAACGTTAGAGGCTGGCATGTCAATTTGGAAGGCTTGGTAAACAAGTGATAGGTAGCGCAGCATAGCGATAGAATGAAGCAACTGGCAAGCAAAGAAAGAAGTGATATCGAGGGTAATGGTCATCTTGCCTGAGATCTCGCAAGGAAGAAGAACGGTTCCATGAAGAAGACAAACGAACATAGTCGAACGAATCCTCACAACTCCGGAACGAAACCGAAGCTAACGAGAGAAGCAAACCAGAAAGAAGCAAACAACATGGTAAACACACAAGCATAAAAATGTCATGATGCACAAACAAGTATGATGCATGTCCGGTTTAATGAGGCATGGCATGGCAATATGCACAAACAACACTACAAGTTAAGTGGAGCTCAATATGCAACGAGTTGCATATTGACGAAACACCACATCAATTATTTAGTTCTCTCTCGGTTAAGATACTCAACAATTATTAAATGTTAATTAACATGGCAAGGGGTGAAGCATAATAAAAACCTACCTAGCTAGGCAATTTAAATGAGGCTGCAAACAACAAACAACAATTCCAGTAAATCCTCATGTCATTTAGCAATTTAATGCAAACACAATTTTAAACATTTTAATTGTTGTTATCATGATGCGGATGACATATGCAAGTTTTATGCAATTTTATGAAAATGTTGACATGGGCATGTTATGAAGCATTTGGTCACCATGGCAGAACGAAAGTGGTGCCACGGCAACGACAACGGAAATGGTGCCACGGCAACATTTCGATGATCCGACAACTCGTCAAGATGTCGTTGCAAAAGAAAGTGTGGATGTACAGAACATGCAAAAGGAGGTGGGGTGATCCCGGATACCGGGTTCCCACGTGTCGGTGGCATGGCAAAAGAGGGGCATCGCAAGCGACAATTCGATCATGGTGCAAACACGAGCATCTCATACAACACATGCATTCGGTCCACGGGTGATCATCTCGGGATTATACCTTTGAGGCGTGCATTTTTGGGTGGGACGAGTTCGTCAAAGGAAGTAGTGGTACACGGGCCATAGTGGAAGTAGTCATTCTCGCGACGGTAGTGGAAGTAGTGGTACACGGCGACGGTAGTGGAAGTATTGGTATTATCAGTCCTCGGCGACGGTAGTGGAAGTAGTGGTACACATTTTCTTAGCTGTCCGGGGTCGTCGGTAGAGGTACTTGGTGTCCAGTGCGGTACTTGGCGAATCCAAGACGTAGAGGTACACTTGTTGAAGCGGAACTTGACGAGACCCATCTGGAGGTAGCCATCCGTGGTCGTACTCATGTTGACGTGCAACACGATGGTTTTGATGGATCGTAGACGAACTTGGCGGATCGTATGGTCTACCATAGATGAACTTGCCGACAGTGATTCTTGTGCTCACGAAACGGCAAGGAGACACAGAATGCAGAGCCGGAGATGGCAGAATGGCAGCAGGCAGATAGAGGGCCGACGAGAGGATGCAGGCGAGGTGGTTGTCCATGGCAGCATCTGGTAGGGCTCGAGCCCGGCCTCGAGGCAAAAGGGAAGGAGAGTGCGCGTGGTGTCTGCTGGAACTACAGGTCACCGACGAGGAGGCTAGGGATGCAAATGACTGCGTGCAAGAAGAGCAGCGGCAGCAGGGCGCGGTAGAGACGAAGCAGAGGCTGGGCACTGGCCTTGGCGCGGGCTTCGACAAGGGGAGCAGACGCCAAGGGCGAGCTGGGGCGCGAGGCACGGAGACCTAAGGGCGCGACTGCAGCGGAGGGAGGCGGCCATGGCGCGGCCGTGAGCGCATAGCTGGGGTCGCGGGCGAGGAGGAGAAGGAGAGATGGGGCGCAGAGTAGGTCCGGCCTGATCCGCTTCTCCGGCGAGGGCAGAACGCAGGGTCTGTTGCTGGAGGCGCGCGGATGTGGGAGCAAGGGGATCGAGTGCGATGCGGGTGTGGGTGGTGGCGGCGGAAGGGAACGAGGAGGGGGAATGGGGAGAGTGAGGGATCAAGCGGGCTAGGGTTAACAGAGCAGCGGTTGGGCTTTGAGAGGCCAATGGGCCGGTGTAGTGCGATTGGGCGGCTGGGCGTCTTCCTTCTCTTCTTTAACTCTTTAGCAGAAAAGAAATTAGAGGGAATAAAAAGAAGGAGAGGGTTAGGGAAAGAATTTGAGCATGGGGGTATTTTTCTCGGACTCATAAAAATGAGCTTGATCCCAGAAAAATCGAAAAAAGGAATGAATGAAAGATTTAAATTCAAACTCATTTGAATATCATTCCAATGGGTTTGAATTGGGACTAGGTTTGGTGTGGTCAAAAATGTTGAATTTAAGTTGGAGCTTCGATAAAAGAGATAAGAATTGTTGGCAAAGTTTGGTGACCAAACTGGAAGTAGAAAGGGCATGGGAATTTTGCAAGTGTGTTACAGTTAATTCCAAGTTAATGGAATATTTTATAGTAGCTCCCTAAATATTGGGAGCATATGTTATAAAGAGAAATCACCATGTGAATTCCCTCGATTTAAATGGATCAAAGATCCATGCAATTTATTTAGTTGAGGTTTTAAAAATTAAATAACATGCTGGCATGATGACATGATGCAATGCAAAAATGAATAGAGCAAGCACAAATAAAAAACACATGGAGGTCACAAAAAAATATGGAAGTCTTCTGGATCCTCGGTCTTGGGGCATCACAACACTCCTCCACGTACAAGAGATCTCGTCCCGAGATCTAGGATGGCGCCGTAGAGAAGCGAAAGAGAAAGAGGTAAGACAAAGTTGCTTCTTTGACAAACGAGTGAAACCAATGAACCTCGAGAGGTTGAAAACTTGAAAGAATAACACAATAGAGTTGAACGAAATTGAGAGCATTCCAGTAGAAAAGAGAAACAAGGAACACCATGTTAACGTTCGAGGTTGCAAAGCTGTGAATGACAAGCACAGTGAACAAGAAGGAATTGAAACCACTCTGGTTGAAACGAGATAAGGATGAATAAGAATGATATAATTTTGGCAGCACTCCGACTGTAAATGGAAGGAATTGAACATGAACTTGAGAAGATGGGATGATACTTGATGAAATCAACAACACACTACCTCCGGAACTATTGAAAGAACGACACAAGGGGTAAGAAGGATTTCAGACAGCTATCCGGTTGAAAAGAGAGGCAAAACTTGATAAGATGAAAAGAACTTGAAAAAAGGACATGACACTCCGGTTAAATGGATAAGCACAAAAAGGACACCATCCTCACAATTCGAGATGATAGAGTGAAAGGAGCAACATCACAATGCCTCCGGAAGAAAGAATAGAAGATAGATCATTAGAATAACAGAATGGAGAAGAAAATGCCAACTTCTGCCACAAATGAGCTTGGAAAGCACCCTTCCAAGAAGGTTATAACGGAGTTGTTGGAAAACCAACAACAAAAGCACAAGCTTCTTGTGGGCTTATGGAAACCTTCTCAAAATTGAAGCGAAATTCTGCCACTACGGAAACAAATAATATAATTGATAACGCCAACAAGATGAAAAACTTCTTCCACCAAGATGATAAAGAGATAACTTGGACCATTGATAATCACCACAATAGCAACATCCCTTAGGGAAGGCTTTAGGTGAAATATGACACAACATAACTCCAACGAAGAGATTAATGGATTTAAAATACCTCATTCTTGACAACATGTGAATCGCGAAACATGAATAAAAATTGTCAAGAATGATATAACACCATCTCAAAAGATGAGATAGAAAGAACTGCACTTCGGATGCAATATGAAGAATGGTTGAACTCCTCAAAATAAAACATGTGTTAAGCACCATGTTTATTTTAGAGTATAGCTTGGCGGATCTTAACTTCGAGAGAAATCTTGAAGAACAATTGAAGGATGAAAGGAATCCTTGACAAACCACCATGTAGAGCCTCCATGAAAAACTCTGGTAATAAAAGGATGATAGAAAGAAAGAGAAGTTGAAAACACAAGGTGAAGCCTTGCGATGATTTAGAAGGAGCTTCGCGATGATATAACGGAGAGAACTTGGAACTCCAGAAAGAAAAGATGAACATCTTAGAACCGAGAATTTATTCCTCATGAACAAACTCCGAAGGAAGGGATTAATCACTTTGATGAAACAAGAATAAGAATCATGTTATGCGTATTCTTCACCAATTTAAATTGGTGAGAAACATTGGATTTGCATACTACTTATTCACGTTGAAAAATGATTAAAGAGAGATATAGCGTGAACTTGAGAAGGTATTGATGGAACCACCGGTGGGATTTGGAAACAACGAATATTTGATATGATAACGAAGGAAGTGAAATCTTGAACGAACCACCGTAAGGTTTGAAAATGAAAGTAGCAAAGGCACAATTCACCGGGAAGAATTGGAAAATGAATGAAGATACTTGAGGGGATTTAGATACATGAGAACGAAGAGATCATCAGCTAACTAAAGAGTATACTTGAACAATCAACCAGTAAGATTTGGAGAACGATAGGTACACGCTGATAATGAAGAATTATGACATGATGGCCTTCGGAGGAAATAAATGGAAACAACTCATGAAATGCTCCGGATGGTTGAAAAGAATTCTCACAATCGGAAACAATTATGAGAGGATGGTATAAAGCTAGAACCATAAATCTCTGGAAGAATGGGTAAGAATTTAAGAAGAACTCTTCTTCGGTCTTCAAAATGTTGAGAAAGACGATGAGAAACACCACCATGAGTTGTTGAGATACTCCGAGAGAATGAAAAACAAAGAGGTTGAGCCAACAATAAAAATAATTTGAAATCGGTCTTGGAAAACATCTGACTGATGAAATTCATTCGTACGTCAAACTTCGAAAAGAATTTGGGAATGGCACCGGAAACTTTTGGAGAGTCAGTTAAGATCCTGGGAAAAGACCTGTGGGTTAGGGCCCACTCAAAAGGAAACACCTTTGAACGATTTTTAAAAGAGAGATTGCACCGGTTGAATTAAATGACTTGAATGAGATAATAATCTCCAAATAGCTTGAACGGATCTTGAATGAAAATAAGAGCCTTCAGAGATATCTTCAGCACTCCAGAACAAATGAATAGCGAGAAGTGAATGATTAAGAGGTGCATCGGCATGAGAAAGCATTTGCAACAAGGAAAGGAATATGATCAACGCTGAAAGGTTGAATTAAATCCACCGGAAGAGAATACGAGAATGAAGAATGATGAACTGGGAGCTCGTGAGGATCTTCACGAGGGATCACCGGGTCAGAACATTGATTGAAAAGAGTGAAGAGACTTCACATGAATAAATGGATACTTGATTAAAATAACTGAGTCCTTGAAGAAGAAAAAAGGGTGGGAGGGCGGGAAACAAAGGCAACTTGGGATGGATGGAAGAAACACCGTTGAGAAAACTTAGAAATGATTTTGTAGATGGGGAGAATGATGGGATCATCTCGAAGAGAAGCGCACCGGTTGGATATAGAATTGGGATGACAAACTCGGTAAACAAGAAGGATTAGTATTCACATAGGAATATGAGAACACCGCTTAGGAAAGGTATGGAATCAACATTTGACTTCGAAGCAACTCGAATACCACAAATAAAACAAAACAAAGGATTTGGCTTGCAGAATAAGCCAGAAAAAAACATATGATAGTTCCCATAACGTAGCATGTGTTTGTTGGAAAGATATCCTACGAGATACTTGAATTCCCACTTATAAACTCCCGAAACTTTCTGGTTATGCAATCTGGTGTTGGGGATACAGGGGAAGCAATATATATCTCACCCAAAACTAACAATTCCTACATCCAAGCTGTATCCATCCGTCAACACATAACCAAGAAACTTTCAGAAATCGTGTACCTCAACCTTCGAAAAGCATCTGTTATAGAAGCTATGGAAATACTACCGAGCTCCCCAGTACTGGGTGGCGTCGAGGTTATCTCACCAACAACTGCATAAAAGAGATTTTCGATGTCGGCGAAACTCAGGTATTCCAAAACTGCAATGATAAAATTATGACGACAACACCTCGGAGCTCAACTCCCTGGGACACTGCCACAACCCCTAAATGTCAGGAGGCACCAAGAACAATGTTTTCGTCATAAGAATATCGGAACGATCCCAAGATACCCGTGTGAACCTAAGAAAATTTTAGTGAAATTTGAGGAGAGGAAAGTCAAAACATCTACGTCAGGAGACCTCACCAGAGCACCGAAGGGACTGAGAAGTAAAAAGAATCCTACTCTCCGATATATATAATCCTAAGACTCAAAACATTTTTGTTCTAGATTCAACAACGCCTGCGATTCGATCAAGCAGGGGGCTCCTAAGTCGGGGATGGCTCTGATACCAACTTGTAACGCTCACGATGCGGCTATATCTCCCACGTGTTGAAGCACGACTTAGAGGCATAATCACATTGTAGTTTTGTTGCAAGAAGGGTCATCTTCACACAATCCCATGTAATGAACAAGACTGGGATAAAGAGTTGGCTTACAATCGCCACTTCACACAAGTACTTAAATAAATCATACATCATTCAGAGTACACACATAGTCTGACTACGGACGAAGCCAAAAGAAAAGAAGATAACCCAACTGCTAAATCTCCGATCGTCCCAACTGGGCTCCACTACTGATCAACATGAAACGAAAACATAGCAATGACCAAGATCTTCGTTGAGCTCCCATCTGAGCTGAGTTGCATCACCTGCACTGGTATCATCGGCACCTGCAACTGTTGTGATAGTATCTGGTGAGTCACAAGGACTGAGCAATCTCAAAACCCATGAGATCAAGACTATTTTAGCTTATGGGTAGGAAGTGGTAATGAGGTCGAATTGCAGCAAGCACTAAGCAAATATGGTGGCTAACATACGCAAATAAGAGCGAGAAGAGAAGCAACGGAACGGTCGAGAAGCTAGAAGTGATCAAGGGGTGATCCTGAAACTACTTGCGTTCAAACATAACACAAACCGTGTTCACTTCTCGACCCGCTCGAAAAGAGACCATCACGGTTACACACGTGGTTGATGCGTTTTAATTAAGTCAAATATCATGTTCTCTAAAACTAGATATTAACAAATTCACATCTGCCACATAACCGCGGGCACGACTCTCGAAAGTTTATACCCTGCAGGGGTGTCCCAACTTAGCCCATCACAAGCTCGCATGGTCAACAAATGATATTCCTTCTCCCAGGAGGACCCGATCAGTCTCGGAATCCCGGTTTACAAGACATTTTGACAATGTTAAAACAAGACCAGCAAGACCACCCGTGCCGACAAATCCCGATAGGAGCTGCACATATCTCGTTCTCAAGGCACAACAGATGAGCAATCTGTACAACTAAAACCAGACCTCAAGTTTCCCTGAGGGGCCACTGCAAAGGGCTCTAGTTTGGACTAACACTCAGAGGAGCACTGGCCCGGCGGGTTAAAATAAAGATGACCCTTGAGTCTGCAAAACCCAAGAGAAAAAGGCTTAGGTGGCAAATGTTAAAACCTATGTTGGGCCTTGCTGGAGGAGTTTTATTCAAAGTGAACTGTCAAGGGGGTCCCATAAATCACCCAACCGCGTAAGGAACGCAAAATCAAGGAACATAACACCGGTATGACGGAAACTAAGGCGGCAAGAGTGGAACAGAACCCCAGGGATAAGGCTGAGCATTCCACCCTTTACAAAGTATATAGATGCATTAATTAAATAAGACATATTGTGATATCCCAACATAATCCGGTCCAACATGGAGCAATCTTCAACTTCACCTGCAACTAACAACGCTATAAGAGGGGCTGAGCAAAGCGGCAACATAGCCAAGCAACAGTTTGCTAGGAAGGGTGAAAAACGTTAGAGGCTGGCATGTCAATTTGGAAGGCTTGGTAAACAAGTGATAGGTAGCGCAGCATAGCGATAGAACGAAGCAACTGGCAAGCAAAGATAGAAGTGATATCGAGGGTAATGGTCATCTTTCCTGAGATCCCGCAAGGAAGAAGAAAGATTCCATGAAGAAGACAAACGAACATATTTGAACGAATCCTCACAACTCCGGAACGAAACCGAAGCTATCGAGAGAAGCAAACCGGAAAGAAGCAAACAACATGGTAAACACACAAGCATAAAAATGTCATGATGCACAAACAAGTATGATGCATATCCGGTTTAATGAGGCATGGCATGGCAATATGCACAAACAACACTACAAGTTAAGTGGAGCTCAATATGCAACGAGTTGCATATTGACGAAACACCACATCAATTATTTAGTTCTCTCTTGGTTAAGATACTCAACAATTATTAAACGTTAATTAACATGGCAAGGGGTGAAGCATAATAAAAACCTACCTAGCTAGGCAATTTAAATGAAGCTGGAAACAACAAACAACAATTCCAGTAAATGCTCATGTCATTTAGCAATTTAATGCAAACACAATTTTAAACATTTTAATTGTTGTTATCATGATGCGATGACATATGCAAGTTTTATGCAATTTTATGAAAATGTTGACATGGGCATGTTATGAAGCATTTGGTCACCATGGCAGAACGAAGGTGGTTCCACGGCAACGACAACAGAAATGGTGCCATGGCAACATTTCGATGATCTGACAACTCGTCAAGATGTCGTTGCAAAAGAAAGTGTGGATGTACAGAACATGCAAAAGAAGGTGGGGTGATCCCGGATACCGGGTTCCCACGTGTCGGTGGCATGGCAAAAGAGGGGCATCGCAAGCGACAATTCGATCATGGTGCAAACACGAGCATCTCATACAACACATGCATTCGGTCCACGGGTGATCATCTCGGGATTATACCTTTGAGGCGTGCATTTTTGGGTGGGACGAGTTCGTCAAAGGAAGTAGTCGTACATGGGCCATAGTGGAAGTAGTCATTCTCGTGACGGTAGTGGAAGTAGTGGTACACGGCAACGGTAGTGGAAGTAGTGGTATTATCGGTCCTTGGCGACGGTAGTGGAAGTAGTGATACACATTTTCGTAGCTGCTCGGTAGAGGTACTTGGTGTCCAGTGCGGTACTTGGCGAATCCAAGACGTAGAGGTACACTTGTTGAAGCGGAACTTGACGAAACCCATCTGGAGGTAGCCATCCGTGGTCGTACTCATGTTGACGTGCAACACGATGGTTTTGATGGATCGTAGACGAACTTGGCGGTTAGTATGGTCTACCGTAGGTGAACTTGCCGATAGTGATTCTTGTGCTCACGAAACGGCAAGGAGACACAGAATGCAGAGCCGGAGATGGCAGAACGGCAGCAGGCAGATAGAGGGCCGACGAGAGGATGCAGGCGAGGTGGCTGTCCACGGCAGCATCGGGTAGGGCTCGAGCTCTGCCTCCAGCAAAAGGGAAGGAGAGGGCGCGCGGGGTCTGCTGGAACTACAGGTCACCGATGAGGCGGCTAGGGATGTAGATGACTACGCGCAAGAAGAGCAGCGGTAGCAGGGCGCGGTAGAGACGAAGCAGAGGCTGGGCACTGGCCTTGGCGTGGGCTTCGGCAAGGGGAGCAGACGCCAAGGGCGAGCTGGGGCGCGAGGCACGGAGACCTAAGGGCGCGACTGCAGCGGAGGGAGGCGGCCATGGCGCGCCGTAAGCGCATAGCTGGGGTCGCGGGCGAGGAGGAGAAGGAGAGATGGGGCGCAGAGTAGGTCCATCCTGATCCGCTTCTTCGGCGAGGGCGGAACGCGGGGTCTGTTGCTGGAGGCGCGCGGATGTGGGAGCGAGGGGATCGAGTGCGATGCAGGTGTGGGTGGTGGCGGCGGAAGGGAACGAGGAGGGGGAATGGGGAGAGTGAGGGATCAAGCGGGCTAGGGTTAACAGAGCAGCGGTTGGGCTTTGAGAGGCAAATGGGCTGGTGCGGGGCGATTGGGCGGCTGGGCGTCTTCCTTCTCTTCTTTAACTCTTTAGCAGAAAAGAAATTCGAGGGAATAAAAAGAAGGAGAGGGTTAGGGAAAGAATTTGATCATGGGGGTATTTTTCTCGGACTCATAAAAATGATCTTGATCCTAGAAAAATAGAAAAAAGGAACGAATGAAAGATTTAAATTCCAATGGGTTTGAATTGGGACTAGGTTTGGTGTGGTCAAAAATGTTGAATTTAAGTTGGAGCTTCGATAAAAGAGATAAGAATTGTTGGCAAAGCTTGGTGACCAAACTGGAAGTAGAAAGGGCATGGGAATTTTGCAAGTGTGTTACAGTTAATTCCAAGCTAATGGAATATTTTATAGTAGCTCCCTAAATATTGGGAGGATATGTTATAAAGATAAATCACCATGTGAATTCCATCGATTTAAATGGATCAAAGATCCATGCAATTTATTTAGTTGACGTTTTAAAAATTAAATGACATGCTGGCATGATGACATGATGCAATGCAAAAATGAATAGAGCAAGCACAAATAAAAAACACATGGAGGTCACAAAAAAATATGGAAGCCTTCTGGATCGTCGGTCTTGGGGCATCACAACACTCCTCCACTTACAAGAGATCTCGTCCCGAGATCTAGGATGGCGCCGTAGAGAAGCGGAAGAGAAAGAGGTAAGACAATGTTGCTTCTTTGACAAACGAGTGAAACCAATGAACCTCGAGAGGTTGAAAACTTGAAAGAATAACACAATAGAGTTGAACGAAATTGAGAGCATTCCAGTAGAAAAGAGAAACAAGGAACACCATGTTAACGTTGGAGGTTGCAAAGCTGTGAATGACGAGCACAATGAACAAGAAGGAATTGAAACCACTCTGGTTGAAACGAGATAAGGATGAATAAGAATGATATAATTTTGGCAGCACTCCGACTGTAAATGGAAGGAATTGAACATGAACTTGAGAAGATGGGATGATACTTGATGAAATCAACAACACACTGCCTCCGGAACTATTGAAAGAACGACACAAGGGGTAAGAAGGATTTCAGACAGCAATCCGGTTGAAAAGAGAGGCAAAACTTGATAAGATGAAAAGAACTTGAAAAAAGGACATGACACTCCGGTTAAATGGGTAAGCACAAAAAGGACACGATCCTCACAATTCGAGATGATAGAGTGAAAGGAGCAACATCACAATGCCTCCGGAAGAAAGAATAGAAGATAGATCATTAGAATAACAGAATGGAGAAGAAAATGCCAACTTCTGCCACAAATGAGCTTGGAAAGCACCCTTCCAAGAAGTTATAACGGAGTTGTTGGAAAACCAACAACAAAAGCACAAGCTTCTTGTGGGCTTATGGAAACCTTCTCAAAATTGAGGCAAAATTCTGCCACTACGGAAACAAATAATATAATTGATAACACCAACAAGATGAAAAAGTTCTTCCACCAAGATGATAAAGAGATAACTTGGACCATTGATAATCACCACAATAGCAACATTCCTTAGGGAAGGCTTTAGGTGAAATATGACACAAGATAACTCCGGCGAGGGCGGAACGCGGGGTCTGTTGCTGGAGGCGCGCGGATGTGGGAGCGAGGGGATCGAGTGCGATGCGGGTGTGGGTGGTGGCGGCGGAATTGAACGAGGAGGGGGAATGAGGAGAGCGAGGGATCAAGCGGGCTAGGGTTAACAGAGCAGCGGTTGAGCTTTGAGAGGCAAATGGGCCGGTGCGGTGCGATTAGGCTGTTGGGCTTCTTTCTTCTCTTCTTTAACTCTTTAGCAGAAAAGAAATTATAGGGAAGAAAAGGAAGGAGAGTGTTAGGGAAAGAATTTGAGCATGGGGGGTATTTTTCTCGCACTCATAAAAATGAGCTTGATCCCAGAAAAATAGAAAAAAGGCACGGATGCAAGATTTAAATTCAAACTCATTTGAATATCATTCCAATGGGTTTGAATTGGGACTAGGTTTGGTGTGGTCAAAAATGTTGAATTTAAGGAGGAGCCTCGATAAACGAGATAAGAATTGTTGGAAAAGTTTGGTGACCAAACTTGAAGTAGAAAGGGCATGGGAATTTTGCAAGTGGGTTACGGTTAATTCCAAGCTAATGAAATATTTTATAGTAACTCCCTAAATATTGGGAGGATATGTTATAAAGATAAATCACCATGTGAGTTGCCTCAATTTAAATGGATCGAAGATCCATGCAATTTATTTAGTTGAGGTTTTAAAAATTAAATGACATGCTGGCATGATGACATGATGCAATGCAAAAATGAATAGAGCTAGCACAAATAAAAAACACACGGAGGTCACAAAAAAATATGGAAGTCTTCTGGATCGTCCGTGTTGGGGCGTCACAGCGGACGATGCACGACTTCCTCAGGAACAGCCTCACCAGGCAGGCTCGTGAAGAGACGGAGAGATCAAGGCAGGGTACCTCGCGAGGTGCTCGTGACGCAAGCCATGACGATCGAGACCAGGCGGGTGCCGGCCTGTGCAGTGTCCTTGTTTCCCCTTTGGTGCAAAGGGGGCAAGCGCAGGCGTGGAGTACCGAGGCATCAAGCAAAGGTTGCCATTTTGTTGCAACGAGACCAAGACCAGCGAAGCGGCAGGATGGAGGTCACCATGGAGCCCAAGACGGCGTCATCGCCAGTGCTTTTGTCAGCCGAAGACCAACTTTAGTCAGGATAACTTGTACTAGATGTTCCCCTTCAAAATGGCCGTTGTTGGCGCCCTTCCCACTCAATATTTGGGAAGAGGACTGTCGGGGGTTGGGTGCGACATATGCCAAGGGATGGCTTATCATGGTGGGGGCGAGTAGAACATCGCCGGTGCCTGGAAACGGGATGAGGCGAAGACATGCACGCCGGCGGATCTTACCCAGCTTCAGGTCTCTCCGAGGAGATAACACCCCTACTGCTGCTCTGCGGGGTCTCGGCATGATCACTAAGGCAAAGTGAGTACAAGGGTGCTCCTAGAGTTGTTTCTGGAGGAAGGAGAAGACAAGGCTAGTCCGCTCCCTCCTTTGTGTTCTGTCTAATGCTACTGGATGCAAACCCTTTGCATGGGTGCCCTGGGGGGTTTATATAGGCCTACCCCCCAGGGTTACAATGGTAAATCCGGCTGGGCGCGGGTCCCAGCCGTATGTCTCTCAAGTGCCGTCTTCTCCGCCGACTCCTGGGGCCCGCCGTCTGGTGGGTCCCGCCGACTGGCCTGGTACGAGGGCGTCAGCCCGTGTCCGCCGCGGGCGGGTCTTGCCGGCTGCGGATTACTGTAGCCGTGCTTCTAATGACGCGGGCTTGGTCGTGGGGTCGTGGCGATAGTGCCGCCGCCTGACGGGCGATCACTGTTGCCATTCACCTGTCGCATCTGGTTAATGGCGTGCGGGGCCCGTGGGGGGGGCCGGCCGACTCCAGGGAGCCGACTCCCAACGGGTCCGACTCTCAGCGCTCCCGCCATCTTCAATACTCTCGCTGACTGGTAGGCCCCGCCGTCTCCGGGCCGTACAGACAGGAGGTCGTGGGTACAAGGCCCCGTCCCAAATGCTAATGTCAGGGCTGGCATGGCAACAGTGCCGCGCCAGGCGGAGATCTCCTGCGAGTATGGCGTACTGAGGCCACGCTTGCCTTTAATCACTGGTTGGTCGGGAGTCGCGGGCCGACTCCCCATAGTCGGCTTCTTTGGAGTCGCCTCTGGAACTCGGCTTGGATGAGAGTCGCCTCTGGGACTCGGCTTGGATGAGAGTCGCCTCTGGGACTCGGCTTGGATGAGAGTCACCTCTGGGACTCGGCTTGTCTTAGGTTTCTTGAGGCGCAGTCTTCCCCGATGTCTTGAAAGGTTCTGGGACTCAGGTTAGCCTACCCGTGGCCCATTACTCCGACAGTAGTCCCCAAAGCTGGTGAGGATCCGAGGTTGATTCGTCGTGTGCCTCAGCAGTTTCATTCTTGAAATGAGGGAAAGCAAGATTTCATGGCCGCCTTCCTCCAAGCCGATTGGATGGAGTCGGATTCTTTGGAGCCATCACGCTCACGCCGACTGGCTGGAGTCGGATTTGCCGAGGGCCGTCTTGCTCCTTGAGGTGTTTCAAACGTCGCGGCGGGAACCAGGCGACGTGCCTGATACGCTTCCCGCGGTCACCCACCGCGGCCCCGTCGCGCGGGGCCACGTGGTAGGGGCAGTCTGCCTACCCACGCGCGTGACAGGACAGGCCGTCAGGCGGGGCCCGCCACTACCGCGCCTCGGCACGCGAACGGATCCGCTGCGGCCGGGCGGGCGGTTGGGCTCCCCACGTTGTTACTGCGTGCAGTAACTTCGTGGGTTTACTCGTGGGGGCGTGGGGGCTCGCGCGCAGTTAATCCCCACGCCGCCTCATCGGCTTCTCAGCCTTTGAGGCTATAAATAGGCGGGGGAAGCGGAACGGCGAAGCGCGCGCTCGTTCTTTCCTGCTTCCCCTGCTTCCCCCTTCCTCTCCTTCTTCCTGCCTACGCCGCGCCACGCCGCGCCGTTCCGCATCGATGAGCTCTTCCTCCGCTGCGGCCTCCGCTATCCGCTCCGGCGCGTGGGATGGTTCCCAGGTGGATGACGACGCCATTGAACACCTCCGCAGGATGCGCCGACTTCCCGGTGCACACCTGGTGCGAGCCCGTGCCGCACCGGAGGGGGAGATAACGCCGGCGCCGGAGGAGGGCGAGAGGGTCATATTCCGCTTGCACCTCATGCGCGGCATGGGCCTGCCGGCGAGCGGCTTCCTCCACTCGTTCTTGGAATTCAACGGACTCCAGCCGCACCACCTCACCCCGAACACGGTGGTGCTGCTGGCCGCCTTCGCCACCCTGTGCGAGGGTTTTCTTGGCGTTCTCCCCACCTTCGAGCTGTGGGGAGAGTTCTTCCAGTCGAAGCTCGGCACGCACGTCGCCGGCATACCGGCCCAGTGCGGCGCCTTCATCGCCATGCGCAGGTCGACCGCCGACAACCTCTTCCCCTCCATCGCGCTGATCAAGTCGGTGAAGATGTGGCAACATTCGTACTTATACGTGAAGAACGTTGCCACAGAAGACGACTGGGTCAACCTGCCGCATTATGAAGCCGGCGCGCCGGCTGGGAGGCTTCCCAGCTGGTCGAATCGGGCCAAGACGCTGTCTCCTGCCGGCACCGCCGCCGTCACCCGACTCCGGGTGCTGACGCAGTCGGAGGGCCTGGTTGGGGCCAACTTGCTGGCCACCTTCGTGGCGCGCCGAGTCCTCCCACTCCAAGGCCGACCTCATCTGATCTGTCAGATGAGAGACCGCTGAGATCTGAGTCGGATGAGCACCTGGGAGATGCCCCATGCGGAGGTGGCGAACATGGTGAACCACATCGCGAACTGCGAGCTCGCAGAAGACTGGCAGTTCGGCAAGGAGCCGTATTCACGTGCCAACCCCCCGCCTGTGGTAAGTCAAATATTTTGCTTCTCTTTTTCTTCATAGCCGAATCCGACTTCTGATCCTCTCGGCTCTCTGAGTCAGAACTCCCTCATCCAGCCTGCAGCCGGCGCCACCGGGCAGCCCCGCGAGTTCGCTCCAGACCGTGCGGAGAGCGACGTCGACGACCCCGACTTGGGGGCGGCGGTGATGGAAGCCGACGCCGAAGGCGGGGGAGGAGGGGCGGAAGGTGGACTCCGACCCTCGGCGACCTTCGCCGACTGGCCGGAGGATGAGGGCGATGGCGAAGTCGTCCCGCGCCGCCAACCGAAAGCCAGCCATGCCGGCGCGAGCTCCTCCGCCGGCTTGGCCGTTCAAGTCGGCGCGAAGAAGCGCCGGGCCGTGCTGAGTTCGCTCGGCGGTCGGTCGAAAAAGTTCAAGGGGGCGGCTGCCGCGACCAAGCGGGAGAAGGCGATCGCGAAGGCCAACCGCTTCCGCAAGGAAATGAAGAAGCCGCCGCTGGTCTCTGCTTAAGTGTTCTTTGTCGTTTGTTCTTGTTTCTTTGGACGGATCTGTTCTGAGTCTTTTTCATTCTGCTTTCTGTTTCAGGGCCCCTCTTTCTCTTGAGAGGGTCTCCATCCCCTCTGTCATGGGGTCGGCCGAGACGTCCGCCAACACTCGGCGGATTGACCCCACCGCCGACCTCCGGGAGGCGATGGAGCGCAACGCGCGGGAGAAGCGCGATGAGGAAGAGGCCGACCGTCTGGAGAAGGCGGAGGCCGACAAGGCGGCGGCCTCCGCACAGAAGAAGCTGACGGAGGTCGAAGCCGCCGCCGCGGCCAAACATCGGGTCGAGGAGGCCGCACACCCCCAGTCGGCGTTGCTTGTCGTCCCGCTGAGCTCTGCGCCGCCGCCCCCGGAGTTGACGAGGCAGACTGGAGAGGTCGGCGGGGAGCACTCCATCGTTGAGAGGGACAGAGGTGAGGCCTTTGCATCGGGCACGGCCTCGCCGCCACCGCCGCCTCCGTCGCATGGCAAGCAGCCGGCGGGCCCTCCAGTGCCACCGGCTGAGGACGAGGCGGTGGTGAGGCTGCTTCTATAAGTCGCCTCACCGGCGCGCCGCCGTCTTGCGAAGGCGGTCTCGGCGCCGCGCCCCTTGGAAGCCGGCGCCGCCAGCTCGGCCATTCCAGATGCTGAGGCATCAAGTGCTGCGCCTACTGGATGGGTGCGAGGAGGCGGCGACGGTCCAGTGAACCAGGCGCTCATGGATGTGCAGGCGAAGCTGCGGGCTGAAGGAGAAGCCATCCAGAGCTGCACCAGGGCGCATCTGGCGTCACGGGCGTCTATCCGAGTACGTTTTCTTTTTGACTTTTCCTTTTCTCATTCTTCTCCCTGGGGGCACGCCAGCGCACCCACTGGGTGTAGTCCCCGAGTTTCGGGCCGGTTGCTGCGCAGGCGGCCCGGAACTCTATCTGGCGAGTTCCTCATTTTTGTCTTTGTCTGGTTTTTTATCGCAGGAATACCACAATCTCCGCGCCACTCCCTACAACCGTTACGTTGAGCGGCTGGAGAAGCGGACTGCCGACTTGTCGGAGAGCCGGAGTAAGTTCTTCTTCTTTTCCGCGAGGGCGCGCTGGCGCACCCGCGGGCTGTAGTCCCCGAGATTCGGGCCGACTGCTGAGCAGTCGGGCCGGATCTTCCTGGCGACCTTTGCTGCTGACGACTTAACGAATTTTCTCTTTGTTTTTCAGAGGCCAATGCCGCTCTCCAGGAACAGTTGGGCGAAGTCAGCACGGCCCTTCGTGCCAAGGAGGAGGAGTGCGGCAAGCTCGCCAAAGAGCGCGACCTGGTGGCCGAGCAGTTGGCAGAGCAGAAGGAGATGCTGAAGGCGGCCCGAGACGAGGCGGGGAAGAAAGAGGCCGCTATCTTGGCCAAGTTCGAGATGGAGAGCTCCTCCTGGACCGACAGGGAGGCGATGCTGACTTCCAGCTTCCACGAGATCGAGGACATTGTCGATGGTGAGTTTTCTCTCTTTTTTTTCCTTGAGCTGCCGACTGTAAGTCAGGCCGACTGTTGATTTTCTCTCTGCCTCTTTCTGTTTTGGGCAGATTTCTTCCCTGGCCACTCGCAAGCAGTCAATCGAGCCATCGAGGCTGATCGCGAGGCGCGGATGGCGAATGGCGAGGAGATCGCCGCCAACGCCCCCCTGACCGTCAACGAGAAGCTGCTGAGCATCGAGACCCGTCTGCGGCCGGCTCATCAGCTGCTGCGCCCGCTTCAACGTGCCGGGGCCCAGGCGATCTTCGCCCTATGGCTAGCCATGCCGGCTCTGCGCACCGCCAGTCGAACTGCCAACTAGCTGGAGGTCGCGGCCGGTCGTCTTGAGGCTTGGAAGGGTTCCTCAGCCCGGGCTGGAGCACGCCGGGCCTTGGAATTAGTCAAGGCTTGGTATCCAGGGCTGGACATGGACCGGCTGGCTGCGTTCCGGTCAGAGGCCCAGGCGGAACTGGCGGCTGTGGAAGGAGCCCTTATCGAGTGCGTGGTGGCGATCGCCGACTACACCGACACCAGCGTCTTCGTTCCCGAGCGGGCCGCTAGCAGTGTGGAGGTGCCTCCGGAGTGGTTCGGGATGAACCCTGACAACAACGAGGACTCGGTGGAGGTGATTGGCTCCAGCACCAAAGAGGAAGACGAGGCGGGGGACAAAGACGAGACGGAGGCGCCAGAGGACAGGGCGGACGATCAGCCTCAGCTCGATCGTGCCTCCAGCAACGAGCCGCGTCCAACTGGGCCGGCTGCCGCCGGAGGCGATCAAGCCGAGACTGCCCAGCCAGCCGCCCCTGCGCCTGACACCATTGTCTTCGCCGACCCGCCGAACACTCCTACTGCTCCTTAGGCTGCCGTCTTGTCCTTTCTTTATCTGTTTTCATAGTCTTTGAAGAACTTGTTAATTTGCACAATTCCACCCGTGGGGTGTATTTTGAACTTGGCCAGAGGCCTTTGCTTATGTAAATATCTATCTGCCTTCTATCTTTCCTTGCTTATTGCTCTTTTTGGCCTTTTCCTTTGCCGCCTTCCCATAGTCACTTCTTTGCCAGTCGGACAGCTGCTCCGCGGACTGCCGCCAATCAAATGCTTGGTTGTCTTAGGAAGGCAAGTACTTTGCCTTTTTAGAGTTTTTTAACAAGTGGGACAGAAGGCGGTGAGCCGACTACTCGAGAGTCGGCTCTGCAGAGAGAGGCTGGGAGACGGCTTGGGCTATGCATACGCTTTAGGTCCTTAGCCATTTTTTCGTGTGTGCGCTCGTTCTTGCTTGTTCTCCGCCTACGAATAGACGCTCTGCGAGCTGCGGCTTTCGACAGGAGACGGCTTGAGCGCAACACACTACTTGTCCGACTGCAGGAAGCATTTCATAGCGCAAGACGGCAAGTCCCCGGGCTGACTAGTCGAACCCGGTGCCAAGCGACATGACAAAAGAGTAGCATACTCGGAGGCATAATTCTTATCACACAGATAATAAAAAGGGCAGTCCCCGAGCTCGTCTCGGGGGCCCAAAGTCTCGGTACTTTAACACAAAGGATAGCATGGTACATACTACATTAACTGTAAAATCTTCGGAGAAGATTTGCGTTCCATGGCCGTTGTGACTCCTTGCCGGAGTCATCCATCTTGCACGCTCGAGGCTTCTGAGCGTCGATTAGGTAGTAGGATCCGTTGCCCAGCACTTTGCTGATGATGAAGGGGCCTTCCCAAGGCGCCGACAACTTGTGCTGGCCGGCTGTTCGCTGAATCAGCCGGAGCACAAGCTCGCCCTCTTGAAACGATCTCGGCCTGACCTTTCGGTTGTAGTATCAGCGCAGACTCTGCTGGTAGATGCCGGACCGGCTGAGTGCCAACAGCCGTCCCTCTTCTAGCAGGTCGACGCCGTCTTGACGTGCTTCTTCAGCTTCCTCTTCGGTGTACATGGTGACTCGTGGAGAGTCGAACTCTATGTCCGTCGGGATGACGGCTTCGGCACCGTAGACGAGGAAGACAGGCGTGAAGCCAGTTGACTTGTTTGGAGTCGTACGCAGACTCCAGAGGACGGCTGGCGGCTCCTCAAGCCAACAGCCGGCCAAACGTTCGAGTGGTTCGACCAGTCGAGGCTTGATGCCGGACAGGATGAGGCCGTTTGCTCGCTCCGCCTGGCCGTTTGACTGCGGATGGGCAACGGACGCTAAGTCCAGTCGGATGCCCTGTGTCGTGCAGAAACGAGCCAAGGCGCCTTTGGTGAAATTTGTGCCGTTGTCGGTGATGATGCTGTGCAGTATGCCGTACCGCACCGTGATGTCGGCGATGAAAGTCACTGCAGTCGGACCGTTCAACTTCTTGATGGGCTTTGCTTCTATCCACTTGGTGAACTTGTCCACTGCGACAAGCAGATGAGTTAGGCCGCCTCGGGCCTTCTTGAATGGTCCCACCATGTCTAGGCCCCAAACTGCAAAGGGCCAGGCGATGGGGATTGTCTTCAGCGCGGAAGCTGGCTGAAGTGGCTTGGAGCGGAACTTCTGGCACCCTTTGCATTTTTTGACTAACTCTTTAGCCTCTTCCAGGGTAGTCGGCCAAAAGAAACCGTGCCGAAAGGCTTTCGCGACGAGTGCTCTTGAGGCTGCATGGTGGCCGCACTCGCCCTGATGAATGTCTCTGAGAATTGCTTGGCCTTGTTCTGGCTCTACGCAGCACTGGTAGACACCAGTGACACTGCGCCTGACTAGCTCTCTGTTGATTATGGTGTATGCTGCCGCTCGGCATTGTACTTGCCGAGCCAAGATCTCATCAGTTGACAGCTCTCTGTTTACTAGAAACTTGAGGATGGGCTGCGCCCATGATGGTGCTGCTATTTCTTCAACCGCCACTGCAGCGACTTGGACAAGGGTGGCTGTGCTAGGAGGCGGCGGGCTGGCGTCTGCGGCCGCTTGCTGTATTGGCGAAGTCCCCGGGCCGACTGGCGCAGTCCCCGGGCCGACTGGCGCAGTCCCCGGGCCGAGTTCTGAAGTCCCCGGGCTGGCTTCGACTGTAATTTTCTTGGGGCCGTCTGCTGGGGCTCTTGAGTCGGATCCGATTTCTTCGGGAGGAGCCGGCACAAAGATAGAGTCTGATTCTGGTGAAGGCTTGATAGACGGCTTAAGGAGGCGCTGAAGAGCGACGCCGGACGGTATTGCTTGGCGGGTGGAGCCGATTCGTGCCAAGGCGTCTGCTAGATCGTTGTCATTTCTTGGCACTTGAAGGAACTCACACCCCTCGAAGTATCCGCTGAGTTGCTACACCAGGAAACGGTAGCTCGCCATGTTTGCATCTTTGGCGTCCCAGTCGCCGGATGACTGCTGGACCACCAAATCGGAGTCGCCATAGCACAGGATCCGGCGAATGCCGAGTTCTTTGGCAAGCCGGAGTCCGTGAATGAGCGCCTCTGTCAGGACCCCGACTCAATGCCACATAGATCTAGCATGTAACACTTCATATCACTTTGCGGCCTCACGCACGGTATTCCCACGGGTGTCGCCTTACCTTTACCCGGGACCGTTTGCGCCTTTTGGCACACGTATATGACAGTGTCGCTAGCATCCATATGATAAGGAGCCCGGGCTGACATGGCTAGTCGTAAACCCAAAGTGGCACAAACTTACAGGGACAGGCATCAATGACCCAGCATCGAACGTGTCGGTCATCAGCGAGTGAATCCAGGCTGTAGCACTGGGCTAGCAGGACTCCGGTGAACCGGGCTGTAGCGGGCTAACAGGACTCTGGTATTCATCGCGTGGCATTTCCCCGAAGGGACAGACACAGGAACGAAGAAGGACACATGCCGGCCAGCCTAAGTGTTCCGGAGCAGTAGCAAGCTACCATGGCTCGGTGGAAACACTAGGAGACATTTCCCGGTAAGAGAGGCTACTAAAGATAAACAACTAGATGGTCAGATCCCACACATACCAAGCATTTCAATAGCATACACACAATATGCTCGATATGTGCAGATACAACATGGCATCACAACATGACTCTACGACTCAAGTAATTTATTCAATAGGCTCCGAGGAGCGAGACATTACAAACATGGGTCTCATGACCCAACAATCAGAGGATACAAGTCAAAGCACAAGCGGAAGCTATCATGTCTGAGTACAGACATCTATAAATGAAAAAGGCTGAGAAGCCTGACTATCGATCAGATCCTGCCGAGGGCACAAGATCGTAGCTGAGGTATCAAGCTAAACGTCGAAGTCCAAGAGGAACTACTAGTGAGACTGAAGTCTCTCTGCAAAACATAAAATAGGCAAACGTGAGTACAAATGTACCCAGCAAGACTTACATCAGATCTATCTACATATGCATCATTATCAACAAGGGGGTGGAGGGGTTTGACTGCAGCAAGCCAGCTTTGACTCGGTGGCTATCCTAAACTACGACTGCAAGCGACACTTTTGAGGTGGCGCACACGAGTCCACATATTCACCATATCAATACACCACTATGGATCTGCTCCCGTCTCCCTACGAGAATGCCATCCATAGCACTCACGCTTATCTTGCGTATTTTAGAGTATCCACTTTCACTTGTCCATGAACTGATATAAGCAACCCAGAAGTCCTTTTCCGCGGACACGGCTATTCGAATAGATGATTTTAACCCTGCAGGGGTGTACTTCTTCATACATGTTTCCACCACTTAACGTCTGCACACGACATGTGCTCGGCAGACTTCAAGCGAAAGCCGACGTGGGTGTAGACCACGACCTACCTAAACACTCAAGTCTCTAGTCCAGGTTTATCGCCTATTCGGGTTCCATCCATGAGGAGATCCGGCCGGAGTTTCGCTCACAGCCCCAAACGATGTGAACAGGGTTCCCGAGATACCAAACGGGCATCCGGTACACCGTGCCACGTACCTACCGCATCACAGCCCACCCCTACGGTCAGCGCTGTCCACGGCCTCCAGTAAGCTACAAACACCAGAAACTACTTGCAACTCCTGGACAGAGGACTAGGGTGAATAAGAAGTCGAGCGGGGTCATATTTCAGGGCCCAATGTATGGTAGTAGCTGAATCATGGATCACAAACACAGAACTCAGTTCCTGAGGACGGCTGCAATGAGACAACCCACCATGTACTCCTACATGGCCTCTCACCGCTACCTTTACCAAATCATGTTCACATACTTAGCTCACACACAGTAGGACATGTTCACACGCCTCTGATTCATCCCCGATGAATCAGACCTGACTCAACTCTAAGCAGTAGCAGGCATGACAAACAAACATGAATGAGTAGGCACAACAGGGCTCAAACAACTCCTACTCATGCTAGTGGGTTTCATCTATTTACTGTGGAATGACAGGTCATGCAGAGGATAAAGGGGTTCAGCTACCGCAGCAAGTAACAGATGAATCGGTGTTGTCCTAATGCAGTAAAAGAGAGCAGGAGCGAGAGAGTAGGATTGTATCGGAATGAACAAGGGGGTTTTGCTTGCCTGGCACTTCTGAAGATAACATTGAGTCTTCATCAGTGTCAACGATCACATCATCGGTATCACGTCTATCGAGAGGGGACAGATACCGGCAAATACAGAAAAACACGATCAATGCAATGCGCAATATGATGCATGCTATGACATGGCAATATGAATGTGTTTTGGGCTAATGCACCTAAAACCAGATTAAATGAAGTTGGTTTGAATCCAAGATTCAAATTCAAACTCCATATGTGATTAATTAAATGCCCTTTATATGATTTGTGCTAAACAGTAGTGATAAGTTGTTCTAACATGCATGAAAATGGTACAGATGGATTCCTTGAATTTTTCTGATAATTTTTCATATATAAATTATTTAATTTGGAGTTACGGTTAATTTTCTATGAATTATTGAAGTTTTAGGCATTTTCTGAAATTTCAGAATTAAATTAAATCCAGAAATGATTTAATTGCGTCAGCCTGACGCCAGCATGACGTCGGCGAGTCAACGACCAGGTCCAGGTCAAATCTGACATGCGGGGTCCACACGTCAGCGACACAGGGGCTAATCCCGCGTTGACTCGGGCTTTGACCCGCTACGGGGCCCGCTGTCAGTGTCTGTTAGTGTTAAAGGGGGGGGGGATTAGCCGCTAATGACGGTTCACGTCAGATGCGCCGGCGGTTGGACGACGGCGACGATCAGAGTGGCGGTGGCTCGCCGGAGTTGCGCCAGAGACGACGGATCGACGCACCAGGGGCCCCCGAGGATAGCCCGTGCCCGCGCGCATCTAGGAGAACCAACGGGAGGTGCGGGGGTGGACGGAGTGCGCCGGAGTGGAGCCCGAGGCGGCGGCCGGAGCTCGGGGATTCGCGGGACCGGCGCTACAGTGCACGGGAGGACGAATGGTTAAGTGCTTTGGGTTCCTGAGGTTGCGGTGAGCACGCGGGTGGGCTCAGGAGTGAGCTGCGGTGGCTGTGGCCACGGCCACGCCATGGCCGGCGGCGAGGAGCAATCGGCTCCGGTGAGAAGGCGGCTAGGGTACGGGAACGAGCGCGAGGAGGAGGGGGAATGGAAGAGTAGCTCACAGGGGTTGCGACGGTGGCCTCGGGGAGCTCGGGGAGGCACCGGAGCCGACGAATTTGACGAAGATGGCCGGCGGTCCCGAGGTTGAAGAAGACGGCGGTGGCGACGTTGCAGGGGCTCCCGCGGTGCGCTTCTCGGCGAGGAGGAAGAGGTGGTCGAGGCGGATCTCCTGGGTACTTCGTGTGGCAGTGAGGAGCACGGTGGCTACGGCGAACGGCGTCGGCGACGACGAGCTCCGCTCGGGCGCGTGCAGGGAGAGAGCAGAGGAGGGGGAGGAGCGAGGGAGTGCTACGGGAGAGTGAGAGAGGTCGTGGGGAACGAGGGGGGAGTGCGTGGCTCCCTCGGGTGCCTCCAGCGGCGAGCAGGTAAGCAGGAGGTGGCCGGAGCTCTTCGGGCGCGCGCCACGCCTCGCCTCTGCCTACTGGCAGAGGAAGAAGAGGACAAGGGGGGGAAGGAGGTGGGCTGGGCCGCGCAGGTGGGCTGCACAGGGGGGGCTGGGCCAGCACAGGTGAGCGCCAGGTAGTTCCTTCTCTCTTTTTTTTTATTTACTGTTTTCTATTTTTGTTCTGTTTCCTTTTATTTAATCTGTTTTGCCACTGTTTTGAATTTAAAAATAATTCAAACAATGCCAAAACTCCTCTGAATATTTTATATTGCTAGATGGACTTTTCCAAAAGCTTATAAAATATTTCAGGGGTATTTGAAATTATATTCTAATTATATGAATATAATTCAAATTCAAATAGTTAATGAATTAAATTCAAAGTCCCAAAAATAAATCCTTAAAAATGTTCAATATTTTGGTTGGGACCAGAACCCTTACCAAAAATTATCAAACATTTAAGAAGAGCCTTTTGGAGCAATGAATGAGATTTCTAGGGTTTTTGCCCCTCTTTTATTTAGGGTTTTGAGGCTTCCAATTTTCCTCAGTTCAAATTTCAGAAATTTAAATATGATGCACACATGAAGCTAGCCTAGAGCACTGCCAGCAGCTAGGGATGTGACAACTCACCCCCACTAAACAAAAATCTCGTCCCGAGATTCAGGCGTAGGGTAAGGTGAAGGGGAAAACGCCACTAGTATAATCTTCACGATCCAGGTTGCACCTCATAGGAACGTTGATTCATTCACCATCATTGTCTTGATGTCTTGCCTTGAGAACTCCAACTATCATGACAACGAGAGGAAAGGAAAAACCCTAAAGAATTGTTCTTCTCGAAGGTCGAACAACTCAGGATTAACCCACGGAATGAGACATAACAACATCTCTCGAGCTGAGACACGAAGCACACATTTAGAGGGATGGAGTGGACAGATGACGAGGGTTCACTAGGTAGACAACAATTCCACACCTAAGAAGGTGGTAAACGATTGCCAACGTAGAGAGGAGTTGAGTTGCCATGATACCATAATGATGCACCTTAGGGAAGGTGACTCGTAGAAATATCCCCTTAAGTGGCAAAAAGAATTACTTTTGATTCAGAGATCATTGAAACTCTTTATACCAGCCTATGGCAATCACAAGCGATCATTTGCAGGGGGTCGGTAGAATGGCATACTCAGACTTGGATGATGTGGATTACCTTATTGAAGACAACGTAATGGATGAACTTGCTTACCACCGGAAATGGAAGAGACCCATGGTAGAATGGCACATTGGCGGTGCAAGCTGGGAACAAAATGCAAATGATGGGAATGATTCTGGTAACTGGGGAAGAACCCAACAATAAAGAGTGAATTCACTGTTGGAGTGGTTATAGCATAACCGAAGAGACTAGGAGCAATCCCGGTTAGTGCCGATGATAACACGTAGCGCTTGTGCGTGCTCTCAAGAACTTGAGCATTTCCATATTCATCAAGGTTTTACCAACATCCGTGTCAAGGATCCTGGCAACACAACATACCACCATGATGAACAACGATGGATGAAGCAGATGCATAGGAAGATAACATCAACTCAGATTTCATCCTAGCGAGGCCAAGGAAACAAAATCTGGATGATCGACCGAGAGACATTTAGCACTCCGCTTCTAATGTTCTCCTTGATGTGCTAGTGTGATCCCATCATTGAAATGGTTTGGTAACTAGACATCAAGTAAAAGGTCGGACTTCGGGAGCAATAGAATCCATAAGGAACAGTTACGGAGGTAATTCCTACGAAATCCTTATGGGGAGGTGGCCAACTTCCTCAAACAAGATACTACAATAATAGGTCTTCCGGCTGGGTGTGTTGGCCACAACATCCACTTTACCGGTTATCGAGGGACCAATATTATAGTTCTTGGGAAATATTCCAACCATCATATCTGCCTGAGACTCAGATCTGGTTGGTGTCAGGATATTCCAGACTCATCGAGTCTAGGAAGAAAAATGAAAGTTTGCAACACAAATCGACGAGATGACGTTGCGAGATTCTCGGGAGATGAACTATGATAGCAAGCTCCAAAACATGAGCTGGTTCTGCTACAACATGTGAACACGATGTCCAAGACAAGCATGACCACAAAGTAGTCTTATAATAAAACACTATCGAGTTCAGGAGGGGGAACCATAATCGGGAATATTGAAGTCTTGCGCATGACCTAGGATTAGCACATCAACTCCTTTTCCTGAACAAATCAGTCAGTGGCTTGGTGTGCTAGGGACCCATATAGAATGGAGGTTGCAAGTCTCCGAACCACAGAATACTTCGCGCGTATGCATGACTGATTTGGGATGATTCCAAAGGAAACAACATTGACTTTCTCAAATCCACGGCGGCAACTTGCATCAGATGCACATGAATTAAAGGAAGTCACTACCTTCATCCAAACATATGCTTCATGAGCTAGCATGAACAAATGCTTTCAAAAGTTTCCAACATTAGCTTAATGTTCAACAAAATCATGGAGGAGATAAGGATGTTGTCAATGGGCTCAACAACAATTCATCTAGGTTTCCTTTTAAAAGGAATTCCATAGTTAAGTGAACACGGTGATAGCATTGGTCAGACCAAAGATGTAATGGGGTATGCTCGAGGGATCAACCACGAATAAGACAACATTATGAGCATCGTTGGTACTGATTTGATTTGACGATAGCCCACACTCAAATCAAAGGATTGATAAGACAATAGGTCCAGCAACTGATCACAGGGACCAATCGATGAAGATGTCATCCTTCTTCAACACACACTACACAAGAATATCCCTTTGGAACGAACTAAGTCAGGCAAGCTTTTACCTTCCAACTCTCCAAGTTGTTGTCTAGCTTAACCAACTAGCTCAGGGATATCCAACACAGATTCTTGGAGAAGGGTGGTTCACAAGAAACCAACTTGATCACGAGCTCAACACAGCGGTCAGGTGACAACCTGGTAATACTTCCGAGAAGATCTTCGGAAAATCACGAACCACCGATATGTTACTAGGCTCGAGAACAATCTTGCTTTTTGAGGCAAGACGATATGATCAATAGAGCGAAGATTTGAAATAATCCTAACTCATCGATCGAGGAGTGCACCGAGAACAAGGACTAGGTAGCATGATCAACCTTAGAACGATGATTCAAAACCAACACGCTAAGAATGAAATTATTGTCCATTAACTACCAAGGAACAAGGTTGCTAGGAGTATTGAATTCACACATCACAATTCATTTGTCGGTATTCCGGTTGCATCAACACGAGGTCCGAGGAATGACTAATGATGGTGAGAAGTATCACTACGTCAAAATTCATGAGAGTTGGTGCAGTTCTCATGACAATTCTGACATAAAGGGGGTAATACTCCAAGGTAGAACAGAACCAAAAGCTGGATTGGCATTTGATCTGCGGAATACAACTACTTTGACCCAATCCTAGATATGGATGAGGTACTGGAGTTTGTTTCTCCTAGTCATTCAGGACGGAATGGCTTGACGGGCCACAAGAGTAATAGGCATCGACAAACGAACGCACGCATACTCTTGACTATCAATTGATAGACGAAGGTCAGTAGACAACTAAAGAGGGACAACTCAAAGGAACATATAACTTTCTGAGTTGTGGATGCATAAATTAGTATGTCGAACCGAGTTCAACATAATTCTTCCGGATAACCCATGCAGAAAGGTAGAACTGGCAGAGTCACGATTTATGAATGGAGAACTCCTCAAGAGTACTCTAATTGTGATCTTTTGATCCAATAAACATCTGCCATAAGCAGTTCAAAGTATTTGGAAGAAGGAAATACCACGGACCTCGAGGACTATCGCAAAGTTACTAATATCCTAAAGGAACTAGCAAACACTATCAACATGAAGTAAGTAGAGTGAATCTCGGGTTCAAAGCCCAAGGAGTAGAATACCTACTACTAAGTGGCATCACGGGATGCTTTCGAGAATAAAAGCCAGAATCATCACACTGGGATCACAAAACATTGCTAGATTACTAGGTGACTCCCTAAACACCTAGGGCCATAATAGTAACTCCAACATAATGTCAAGGTAATAGAATACCCCAACTCAACAATTAGTGTGATTGAGCTGGCATAAAGGAGCATCGAAACCAGAGGAAAAGTATTTTGCAAATGCATCAGACTATTTAGAAACCTGGAATGACTCGGACAGCATAACGGCTGTAAATGCTCAGAAAAGATTTGAGACATTCACAAAAATGGTGGCATAACCACTCAGAAGCACAATATCAAGGTTTCGAGATCAACAATTAACATACGGAAGTAGTAGAAACTGAACTCAAGCTTAAATCCAACAATTTATAAGTCTACGGATTAGTAACACGTGATCGTGATAGAAAGAAGAGATAGCCTAGTTCTTAATCCCCGTAGGAAAGATAAGATGACTCAGATCAGAAGGGCATAAAGTATAAGGAGTAAAAAGAACCTTACGTTCCATCCCACAATCAATTCCCTTATATAACTAAAGAATTTCTAGACTCAACTTCGACCAGTTTGGCTTGGTAATCCTACAGGCAGTCAAGCTCTGATACCAACGCTGTCAGGACCCCGACTCAATGCCACATAGATCTAGCATGTAACACTTCATATCACTTTGCGGCCTCACGCACGGTATTCCCACGGGTGTCGCCTTACCTTTACCCGGGACCGTTTGCGCCTTTTGGCACACGTATATGACAGTGTCGCTAGCATCCATATGATAAGGAGCCCGGGCTGACATGGCTAGTCGTAAACCCAAAGTGGCACAAACTTACAGGGACAGGCATCCATGACCCAGCATCGAACGTGTCGGTCATCAGCGAGTGAATCCAGGCTGTAGCACTGGGCTAGCAGGACTCCGGTGAACCGGGCTGTAGCGGGCTAACATGACTCCGGTATTCATCGCGTGACATTTCCCCAAAGGGACAGACACAGGAACAAAGGACACATGCTGGCCAGCCTAAGTGTTCCGGAGCAGTAGCAAGCTACCATGGCTCGGTGGAAACACTAGGAGACATTTCCCGGTAAGAGAGGCTACTAAAGATAAACAACTAGATGGTTAGATCCCACACATACCAAGCATTTCAATAGCATACACACAATATGCTCGATATGTGCAGATACAACATGGCATCACAACATGACTCTACAACTCAAGTAATTTATTCAATAGGCTCCGAGGAGCGAGACATTACAAACATGGGTCTCATGACCCAACAATCAGAGCATACAAGTCAAAGCACAAGCGGAAGCTATCATGTCTAAGTACAGACATCTATAAATGAAAAAGGCTGAGAAGCCTGACTATCGATCAGATCCTGCCGAGGGCACAAGATCGTAGCTGAGGTATCAAGCTAAACGTCGAAGTCCAAGCGGAACTACTAGTGAGACTGAAGTCTCTCTGCAAAACATAAAATAGGCAAACGTGAGTACAAATGTACCCAGCAAGACTTACATCAGATCTATCTACATATGCATCATTATCAATAAGGGGGTGGAGGGGTTTGACTGCAGCAAGCCAGCTTTGACTCGGTGGCTATCCTAAACTACGACTGCAAGCGACTCTTTTGAGGTGGCGCACACGAGTCCACATATTCACCATATCAATACACCACTATGGATCCGCTCCCGTCTCCCTACGAGAACGCCATCCATAGCACTCACGCTTATCTTGCGTATTTTAGAGTATCCACTTTCACTTGTCCATGAACTGATATAAGCAACCCAGAAGTCCTTTTCCGCGGACACGGCTATTTGAATAGATGATTTTAACCCTGCAGGGGTGTACTTCTTCATACATGTTTCCACCACTTAGCGTCTGCACACGACATGTGCTCGGCAGACTTCAAGCGAAAGCCGACGTGGGTGTAGACCACGACCTACCTAAACACTCAAGTCTCTAGTCCAGGTTTATCACCTATTCGGGTTCCATCCATGAGGAGATCCGGCCGGAGTTTCGCTCACAGCCCCAAACGATGTGAACAGGGTTCCCGAGATACCAAACGGGCATCCGGTACACCGTGCCACGTACCTACCACATCACAGCCCACCCCTACGGTCAGCGCTGTCCACGGCCTCCAGTAAGCTACAAACACCAGAAACTACTTGCAACTCCTGGACAGAGGACTAGGGTGAATAAGAAGTCGAGCGGGGTCATATTTCAGGGCCCAATGTATGGTAGTAGCTGAATCATGGATCACAAACACAGAACTCAGTTCCTGAGGACGGCTGCAATGAGACAACCCACCATGTACTCCTACATGGCCTCTCACCGCTACCTTTACCAAATCGTGTTCACATACTTAGCTCACACACAGTAGGACATGTTCACACGCCTCTGATTCATCCCCGATGAATCAGACCTGACTCAACTCTAAGCAGTAGCAGGCATGACAAACAAACATGAATGAGTAGGCACAACAGGGCTCAAACAACTCCTACTCATGCTAGTGGGTTTCATCTATTTACTGTGGAATGATAGGTCATGCAGAGGATAAAGGGTTCAGCTACCGCAGCAAGTAACAGATGAATCGGTGTTGTCCTAATGCAGTAAAAGAGAGCAGGAGCGAGAGAGTAGGATTGTATCGGAATGAACAAGGGGGTTTTGCTTGCCTGGCACTTCTGAAGATAACATTGAGTCTTCATCAGTGTCAACGATCACATCATCGGTATCACGTCTATCGAGAGGGGACAGATACCGGCAAATACAGAAAAACACGATCAATGCAATGCGCAATATGATGCATGCTATGACATGGAAATATGAATGTGTTTTGGGCTAATGCACCTAAAACCAGATTAAATGAAGTTGGTTTGAATCCAAGATTCAAATTCAAACTCCATATGTGATTAATTAAATGCCCTTTATATGATTTGTGCTAAACAGTAGTGATAAGTTGTTCTAACATGCATGAAAATGGTACAGATGGATTCCTTGAATTTTTCTGATAATTTTTCATATATAAATTATTTAATTTGGAGTTACGGTTAATTTTCTATGATTTATTGAAGTTTTAGGCATTTTCTGAAATTTCAGAATTAAATTAAATCCAGAAATGATTTAATTGCGTCAGCCTGACGCCAGCATGACATCGGCGAGTCAACGACCAGGTCCAGGTCAAATCTGACATGCGGGGTCCACACGTCAGCGACACAGGGGCTAATCCCGCGTTGACTCGGGCTTTGACCCGCTACGGGGCCCGCTGTCAGTGTCTGTTAGTGTTAAAGGGGGGGGGGATTAGCCGCTAATGATGGTTCACGTCAGATGCGCCGGCGTTGGACGACGGCGACGATCAGAGCGGCGGTGGCTCGCCGGAGTTGCGCCAGAGACGACGGATCGACGCGCCAGGGGCCCCTGAGGATAGCCCGTGCCCGCGCGCATCTAGGAGAACCAACGGGAGGTGCGGGGGTGGACGGAGTGCGCCGGAGTGGAGCCCGAGGTGGCGGCCGGAGCTCGGGGTTTCGCGGGACCGGCGCTGCAGTGCACGGGAGGACGAATGGTTAAGTGCTTTGGGTTCTTGAGGTTGCGGTGAGCACGCGGGTGGGCTCAGGAGTGAGCTGCGGTGGCTGTGGCCACGGCCACGCCATGGCCGGCGGCGAGGAGCAATCGGCTCCGGTGAGAAGGCGGCTAGGGTACGGGAACGAGCGCGAGGAGGAGGGGGAATGGAAGAGTAGCTCACAGGGGTTGCGACGGTGGCCTCGGGGAGCTCGGGGAGGCACCGGAGTCGACGAATTTGACGAAGATGGCCGGCGGTCCCGAGGTTGAAGAAGACGGCGGTGGCGACGTTGCAGGGGCTCCCGTGGTGCGCTTCTCGGCGAGGAGGAAGAGGTGGTCGAGGCGGATCTCCTGGGTACTTCGGGTGGCAGTGAGGAGCACGGTGGCTACGGCGAACGGCGTCGGCGACGACGAGCTCCGCTCGGGCGCGTGCAGGGAGAGAGCAGAGGAGGGGGAGGAGCGAGGGAGTGCTACGGGAGAGTGAGAGAGGTCGTGGGGAACGAGGGGGGAGTGCGTGGCTCCCTCGGGTGCCTCCAGCGGCGAGCAGGTAAGCAGGAGGTGGCCGGAGCTCTTCGGGCGCGCGCCACGCCTCGCCTCTGCCTACTGGCAGAGGAAGAAGAGGACAAGGGGGGGAAGGAGGTGGGCTGGGCCGCGCAGGTGGGCTGCACAGGGGGGGCTGGGCCAGCACAGGTGAGCGCCAGGTAGTTCCTTCTCTCTTTTTTTTTTATTTACTGTTTTCTATTTTTGTTCTGTTTCCTTTGATTTAATCTGTTTTGCCACTGTTTTGAATTTAAAAATAATTCAAACAATGCCAAAACTCCTCTGAATATTTTATATTGCTAGATGGACTTTTCCAAAAGCTTATAAAATATTTCAGGGGTATTCAAAATTATATTCTAATTATATGAATATAATTCAAATTCAAATAGTTAATGAATTAAATTCAAAGTCCCAAAAATAAATCCTTAAAAATATTCAATATTTTGGTTGGGACCAGAACCCTTACCAAAAATTATCAAACATTTAAGAAGAGCCTTTTGGAGCAATGAATGAGATTTCTAGGGTTTTTGCCCCTCTTTTATTTAGGGTTTTGAGGCTTCCAATTTCCCTCAGTTCAAATTTCAGAAATTTAAATATGATGCACACATGAAGCTAGCCTAGAGCACTGCCAGCAGCTAGGGATGTGACAGCCTCATATTCGGCGACATTGTTGGAGGCAGCGAAGTGAATCTGCAGCACGTACTTGAGCTTGTCGCCTTTGGAGGAGGTGAGGACGACGCTGGCTCCTAGGCCGGTGCGTATCTTGGAGCCGTCGAAATGCATCCGCCAATGGGTGGAGTTGGGCGCTGGCGGCAGGTACTGGGTCTCGGCCCAGTCGACGAGGAAGTCGGCCAGTGCTTGTGACTTGATGGCGGTTCGTGGCTGGTAGTAGATGGTGTAAGGAGCCAGATCTATGGCCCATTTGGCTACTCGGCCAGAGGCGTCTCGGCTTCCAATGATCTCGGCCAGCGGAGCCGTGCAAACTACAGTGATTGGATGCTCTTGAAAGTAAGGCTTCAGCTTCTTGGCGGCGAAATGCACACCGTAGCACATCTTCTGGTAGTGGGGGTAGTTCTGCTTGGAGGTCGACAGTACCTCCCTCAGGTAATATACCGGTCTCTGGACAGGGAGCGCCTTGCCTTCTTCTTTGGGTTCGACTACGATGATTGTGCTGACTACTCGGCTGGTGGCGGCGATGTACAGGAGCATGGACTCTTTAGGAGTCGGAGCCGCCAACACAGGGGGAGTAGTCAACATCTTCTTCAGCTGGAGAAATGCTTCATCTGCCATGTGATTCCACTCGAAAAAGGTGGTCTTCTTCATCAATTGATACAAAGGGAGAGCCTTCTCGCCCAGCCGACTGATGAATCGGCTGATGGACGCCAAGCAGCCAGTGAACTTCTGCACATCTAACAGTCGGCTGGGTACTTCCATTCTCTCGATGGCCTTGATCTTCACGGGGTTGCACTCTATGCCGCGTTCAGAGACCAGGAAGCCAAGGAGTTGGCCGGCTGGTACTCTGAAAACGCACTTTTCAGGGTTGAGCTTGATCTGGAATCGGCGCAGGTTCTCAAAAGTCTCCTTGAGGTCTTCTAGCAGCGTCCCACGCTTCTGCGTCTTCACCACCACATCATCCACGTAGACATGGGCATTCCTGCCGAGTTGCTTGAGGAGGCACTTCTGCATGTAGCGCTGGAAGGTGGCGCCGGCATTCCTCAAGCCGAACGTCATCGTCGGGTAGCAGAAGGCTCCGAATGGCGTGATGAAGGCAGTCTTCAGTCTGTTTGCCGGGTTCAGCTTGATCTGGTGATATCCTGAATATGCATCTAAGAAACTCAGCAGCTCGCATCCGGCTGTGGAGTCTATCACCTGATCGATTCTTGGCAGAGCAAACGGATCCTTTGGGCAGGCCTTGTTGAGGCTTGTGTAATCAATGCACATCCGCCATTGCTTGTTTTTCTTCAGTACCAAAACCAGGTTTGCCAGCCACTCTGGAAAAAACACTTCCATGATGAAGCCGGCTGCAAGAAGTCGGGCTATCTCTTCTCAAACAACTCTCCTCTTTTCTTCTAACAGGCGGCGCAAGGGCTGCCTGACGGGTTTCACATCCGGCCTGACATGTAGCTTGTGCTCGGCCAATTCCGTCGGTACACCTGGCATGTCTTTGGGGGACCATGCAAAGATGTCTCGATTCTCACGAAGGAAATCGACGAGCTCGCCTTCCTATTTGCTGTCAAGGTTTGCACCCATGACATCGTACCTCTCTGGGTGTTCCAGGTCCAAGGGTATCTTCTTGGTCTCTTTGGCCGGCTTGAACAAACCTTCAGCTTCCGACTCCTTGGGGTCAGGCGACATTTCTGGCTGTTTCCCGGCCATCGCCACGACCCTATCAAGGAGCCGCTTCTCAGCTGCGATCACCAGGGACTCGGCCAGCCGGCTGCTCTCGGCCGCGCAAGTGGACGACTTTCTGTAGTCGCCAGCTACGGTCAGAATTCCCTTGGAACTTGGCATCTTCATCTTGAGGTAGGCGTAGTGAGGAACCGCCATGAACTTAGCCAATGCAGGTCGGCCAAGCAGCGCGTGGTACGGGCTTTCCAAGTCCACTACTTCAAACCAGACTGGCTCTCGGCGGAAATGATCTTTATCTCCGAAGAGGACGTCTATTAGGATCTTGCCGATTGGTGAGCAGGAAAGGCCGGGTACAATACCATGGAACACAGTCCGGCTGCTCGGCAGCTGTCTTTGCTTGATTCCTAGCTTCTCCATAGTATCTTTGTACAAGATGTTGATGCTACTGCCTCTGTCTATCAGCACTCTCGAGAAGCGGGTTGCTCGCCTATCAGTGGCCAAGGTGGCACCTAGGACCAGGGCATAGGAGCCCGGATTCGGCATCACCTTTGGGTGATCCGCTCTGCTTCAACTGATAGGCTTCTCGGACCAATGCATAAACTCTGAAGTGTCTGTCGCCACTGCATTTACTTCTTGCTATTGTAGCCGTCTGCTATGCCGATCATCAGTCACACTGGTGAACACCACATAGGCTCTATGCTCTTCTGGATACTCGTCTTGCACTGCGCCGACTGGCCGAGCGGCCGGCTGCTGGGGCGGCGGTGGAGGCTGCGGCCCAGCAGGCGGTGAAGGAAGGATGCCGTCTCGCTTGGCGATTCTGGTGAGCCAGTGGCACTTTCGGGTGGTATGATTCGACGGCTTTGCGCCGCTGTGGAACTTGCAGGGACCATCCAGAGTCTGCTCATAGGAAAATGCCGGCAACAAATTGGATTTGCCGCCCTTCTGCCGTTTGGCCGGGGGCTGCCCCTCCGGCTGTTGATCTTCGACTGTAGCAACCTGCCGACTGTTGGCAGTCGGCTGTTGGGCCTTGCGTTTGTTGTCGCTCTGTTTTTGCCGCCGACTGGTGTCTCCAGCTGGAGTTCTGGGAGCCTGAGGGGCCACTTTGCCAGCCGCATTGAATTGAATCTCTGTCTTCATGGAGGAGTCGGCTGTGGCGTACTTGTTTGCTATGATCAGCAGTTTATTGAGGGTTTCTGGCTCGTCGCAGAGGAGCCTGTGCTTGAGGAGGGTGCCTTCTCGGCACTCGGCAGTGAAGTACTCGATAGCCTGCACCTCATGCACGCCCTCGCAGGAGTTCCGAAGCTCGCCCCAGCGCGTGAGGTAGTCGCGTGTTGACTCATCAGGTCCTTGCACGCACAAGGAAAGCTGGCGCGGCTTGGGTGGTCGCTTGTACATGCTCGTGAAGTTGCGGATGAAGGCTTCGGTGAAGTCGACCCAGCTATTGATGTTGCGGGGCTTCAGACTGTTCAACCATGTCCGGGCCGTGCCCTGGAGCATGAGTGGAACGTACTTCACGGCAACTCGCTTGTTGCCGTTCGCTATACTGACAGCCGTGGAGTAATCAATCAGCCAGTCTTCCGGCTTCACGGAGCCGGTGTACTTGGGTGTGTCTCAAGGGAGCGTGAACCCCTTGGGGAAGAGCTCGTCTCGGATGCGGGGTCCAAAGCAAGGCGGACCCAGCTCATATTCTTCTTCCAGCGCCAGGTGTCACGCCCAATATGCGACCCTATCCAAAAGGAACTCGAAGGTCCCACCAAAGATAGACCCGCATATTGAAACGCTTTTGCAAGGTGGATATCATTACATCAACATTACATAATAGATGGGGATACATACTAGAGGCATACAATGCCACATGAATACAACATCACAATACATAAGATCAACATCCGACTACGGATGAAACACAATTAGAAACTCAAACGACATCCACCCTGCTAGCCCAGGCTGCCGACCTAGAACCTATCTCCTGATCGAAGAAGAAGCAGAAGAAGAACTCCAAGACAAGCAAACATCGCTCTCGCATCACGATCATCGCATAACCTGTACCTGCAACTGTTGTTGTAGTAATCTGTGAGCCATGAGGACTCAGCAATCCCATTACCATGGGTATCAAGACTAGCAAACTTAATGGGAAAGGAAGGGGTAAAGTGGTGAGGTTGCAGCAGCGACTAAGCATGATATGGTGGCTAACATACGCAAATAAGAGCGAGAAGAGAGCAAATGGAACGGTCGTGAAGCTAGCAATGATCACGAAGTGATCCTGAACTCCTACTTACGTCAAACATAACCCAGAAACCGTGTTCACTTCCCGGACTCCGCCGAGAAGAGACCATCACGGCTAAACACACGGTTGATGCGTTTTAGTTCGGATCTGGTGTCAAGTTATGTACAACCCGACATTAACAAATTCCCATCTGCCACATAACCGCGGGCACGGCTCTCGAAAGTTTATACCCTGCAGGGGTGTCCCAACTTAGCCCATGATAAGCTCTCGCGATCAATGAAGGACATACCTTCTCCCAGGAAGACCCGACCAGTCTCGGAATCCCGGTTTACAAGACATTTCGACAATGGTAAAACAACACCAGCAAAGCCGCCCGATGCGCCGACAATCCCGATAGGAGCTGCACATATCTCGTTCTCAGGGCAACACCGGATAGGTCAGCCTACGAGTAAAACCAGACCTCGAGTTGCCCCGAGGTGTCCCCGCAGTCTGCCCGGTTCGGACCAACACTTAGACAAGCACTGGCCTGGGGGGGGCTAAAATAAAGATGACCCTTGGGTTAATTACTCCCAAGGGAAATGTAGGTGGTGGTGAGGCAAATGGTAAAACCAAGGTTGGGCCTTGCTGGAGGAGTTTTATTCAAAGCGAACTATCAAGGGAGTCCCATAAATCACCCGACCGCGTAAGGAACGCAAAATCCGGAAACATAACACCGGTATGACGGAAACTAGGGCGGCAAGAGTGGAACAAAACACCAGGCATAAGGCCGAGCCTTCCACCCTTTACCAAATATATAGATGCATTAATAATATAAGAGATATTGTGATATCCCAACCAAAATCCTGTCCACCATGGAGAAATCTTCAACTTCACCTGCAACTAGCAATGCTATAAGAGGGCTGAGCAAAGCGGTAACATAGCCAAGCAATGGTTTGCTAGGAAGGGTGTCAAAGGTTAGAGGTTCATGGCAATTTGGGAGGCTTGAAGAGCAAATGATAGGTAACGCAGCATAGCGATAGAATGAAGCAACTAGCATAGCAATGATAGTAGTGAGATCCAGGGTAGCGGTCATCTTGCCTAAAATCCCGCAAGGAAGAAGAACGAGTCCATGAAGAAGATGAAGCCACGAAGATGAACCAAGCGGAGACGAACGAATCCTCACGATCGCAACAAAACAGGAACTATCGAGAAGAAGCACACAACATAGTAAACACACCACACATGAACAAGACATGATGCACAACAAGCATGATGCATGAAAAGGCTAGATGAGGCTACTCATGGCAAGAGATGATGCAAACAAGAACAACACATCAAGGCAAGTTTAAATGAGGCCAGAAACAACATATAACAATTCCGGTAAGTCCTCATATGCAAATTTCGAAATTGGTCCAGAACTGAATAAACCTTATGTTCAAGTTGTTAAACAGCAAGTTAAAATGCACCAAGATGATCTACACGAAATTCTAGTCAAGTTACATATAAGGTTCATTTAATTCGGAGCTACAGCCTAGAAGATATGAGCAAAACAAGTTAAACATGGCATTGATGCAAAATGCATACAAACATCAAGCAAACACCTCAAAACAAGGATGCAACATGATAATATGAAAGTACATGCAAAATCAAGCAAGTTTCATATAGAGCACACTCAAAACGGAGCAACGGTTCAACACATACACTCTATACAAGTCATAACAACAATCTATCCAAAACAACAACTAGGCATATTGCAAGCATCAAAACCACATGCTACAGCATCTCAACATAAGAACAAAAGCCATGGGCATGAAGTATAGGTAAAGCATGACAAAACATGAACACTGAGCTATCTCTAGAAATCAATAGATCATGCTCAAAAAGACGTGGAAAGATTGCAAATCTATAATACCTAAATAGTTCATCCCCACTGTTATTTCCCTCTACATGCAGCCTATCCACATCATCAGTCCAGCCAGATCAACATTTCATCACTGTCTTACATGAGGGACCCACCACAAGTTGACCAGGGTACAGAACAGCCACGTTCGGTTACCACTGCCTGTGCCTCCAGAGTACACGAACAGATACAGAACCTCAAAGAAAAACTGCTTACAGACGGCCGTCTCTCTCCCTCTATTCATCTGAATCCATCGACGGATCGACTCCCTTTTCCCTGTGTATATACTCCGGTGTGGCGGTCGGGATCCCATGATCCCATCTCATACCCTTCGGCAGGACCACTGGCCTGAACCCGTCGACTTTCCCCTGTTTACAGTCTGGCGCGTCGGCCGGGGGCCCGTCTCATGGCCCTCCGGCTATACCACCGGATCGCCTCCCCCACGTGATTCCTCGGGGATTGCTCGGGCTATGTTCCCCTTCTAAGTGTCGTCCCATGGTCCTCCAAGTCTGTGGTGCCAGGACTGTGGATTCACATCTCGTGCCTATTTCAGCCGCCGCTGTCACCACGGGTCAGCGTTCTCCTACCATGATCTCCCTTGGGTGAATTCCTGTCTGTTTTCTTATATTTCTCCTTGATTCATAGCCTGGTGTTTATATTGTCCTTGGATTTAAGTCAAGCTGCGTGTATAGTTGTACATTACGATGTTGATTCACATCTTTTACAAGTAGTATGGCGTGTGTTTGCAAACAGACATATAAGCACCATGTGTACCATGTGGTTGGGGTACCTATTTAGAGGTCACCATTGTTGTTAGAGATTTCATCAACAACATTGATATATTGTATTGTTGATGGATATCTTTTCAACAACATTGGCCTGCTTAATTCATGACATATTTTGCATGAGCATTATTTATCTGATTGTTGTTTTTTCATGATTGGCAAATCTGATAATCAAAAATCTTTTTGTCATCAGGTCATCGTAGAAGATTGTAATCGTTTCTAATCCGCCCTCTCTGCATACTCCCAAGGTATGACCTTTTGAACTATTATTTAGCTTCATTTCAGCAGCTGTATGTAGAAGTTGAAAAAAACCAATTGTGTTAAAAAAAGTCTAAACTCTCAAATAGCCCGCGAGCAAAACATCACAGGCTTTGCTTCGCGTTGCCAGATCCATGTCATGAGTGGTATTTGTTTCCTTACTAGAAGTTCAGAGTTGATTTAAATTCTTGCCACCGGCCTTTGTGTCAGAGCTACAGTCACTGCATTTGCCGGTGACACCACGCACTACTTGAAGTTGCTACCTTCTCTCCTTCAAGCTTGGCATTAGTAGATGCCTGCCTGATCCAACAACCGATGTTTTCTCTCTGATGACTCTCCAATCTGCAAATTGATTTTTGTCCCCTACTCATGCTACACATGGGTGGCACTTGGACCATAGCCTGTCTGACATGGATGCACTCCCATTTTTGTTCTGAAGAATTTAGTATTGGTGTTTTATTCCATAAATTTCTATTTTAAAATTGTTGATTCAAACTTGCTAGATTTCCCGACGATGCGTGGTAAAATGTCTGCTATCAACCAAATTTGGAAATCTTCAGAAGGTGAGGATGTTTGTCTCTTCTGTAGCATTTAGAATATTTGTTAGCTAGCTGTAGGTATTTTTACATGCTTCACCCAGTTATTTTTCGGTAATGATTGCCATGTTAATTCGCTCTATCTAATTCTGTCAACTAGATCATGCACGGGTTCAAACAGGTTTATGAAATGGCTATTATTTTACTGATAGCAACTCAGTAACTCGAGTATAGCACCTACTGCAGTACTGCTATGTTATAGGCTTATATCAGATATAAGGACAAGCTGTTTTATTTCAGGTGGTGACCCCCCTTTCCCCAACAATTTCTGATTGCAGTTTGTTTTTCGTTTGTCTCATATGACATTCATGTAATATTTCCGACAACACTTAGAATAAATTTAAGAGGGGGAACAAACTTTATACACTAAGCAATTTCGATCATCTAAGGGCTTGGCGCCTTTTGTTCAAGTTCGCGAGCTACTGCCTGTACTTCAGGAATATCATTTAGTGACTGCCAAAATCTGTTGATGCGTGTACAGAATATCAACAAATGTAACGACAAACTTCTGCGAACATCCAAATGGTCGAAATGATTTAATGTAATTGAAACCTTTAGCCTAACTTGATGCATGGACATGAAAGATTAATTTTTACTAGACACGCTTTCTGGATGAATGGAAAATTATTCTCAATGTCCGAAACACCATTTGAGGCACTGATAATACATACATGGTACTTATGCTTTAATACACACTATTTTCTTTCAGATGTATACAATATAGTTGGTTTTTTTTCTCTTGCAAATTATTTGCTCAAACTTCCTGTTGCAACGCAGCTGGCTTACCTTGATACTATTATCCATTTGGAGCTTCTGCAACCTGATGGATATACACCCTTTGAAGTTGTCGGATGACTGCTGAGTCCTATCTTATCTTTTAGTTCAGGTTTAGGTGATAATTGGTCGTGAGGTCCTGATTTGGGGTCCATGCTGCGATTTCCATGTCAGACTATGATGGGGAATGAGTATGACATGCTATATTGTTTTAGTTTTACTCCAATGTGCAAGCACGTCTCCATACATGTGGATGTCCAATCTCAATTCTCAACACACTCGGTTTAAGAATAAGTTGTGGCCTTCAAAGACCAGGTTCGCTACACTTGGCCTCACTGCCAAACTCGGGCTTTTGCTTTTGTTTTCGAGTTGACGTCTAAACTTTGCAAATGGTGAGAGGAAGAAGATAAAAATGATGCAACATTGTAAGTTGCATCCGTATTTTCTAATTGTTGACCTATAGGCATGACACAGTTTCTCTTGGTCTATCTGATTATGTGTTTGTAGGTGATTAAGATTTGTTTTACATTTTTTTGCCAGCATTTGATTAAGTTTAGGGTATCATGTATTGATCATGTGTATTTTTCTGGAAAAAAACGGCACAAGCATTTCCAAGGCATCTCGCTGGACATGTGATCTCTTATTGATTCCATTAGTGTATGTGTATATCTATAATGCAACATTTATTCTGTAAGAAATATATTTCTTTCTATCAATGCTACAGATTTAACATAATTTTCAGTATACCATTGTGGTTCATTAATTCTCAATATTTCTACAAAAAGCAACATCTTTTCTAAATGATGCAGAAGCTTATATGTCTTTATGTTAATCGTGTGTTCTTGGAAACATGGTTTAGTTTTTTGTACTCTTATGGACTTTCAACGATTATCTATAGATTTTCAACTTTGCTTTTTCAAGCATTTAATTATCTTACGATTTAGCGTGTGTTCCGGCAGCAACGCGCGGGGTATCATCTAGTAATAACAGTTTCAGACTTTGTAGAAATAACATCAGGTTGCAATGTTTAGAGCTATCAAACAACATGTTATAGGAACTTAACATGGCAAACAAAGGCATGGCATGAATCTACTAATTGCATATAACAAAAGTCCCTTACTAACCATGAGCCAAAAAGGCATAGAAAATATGATGGCACCCATGTAAACATGGCAAAAGATATGACAGATTCATACATGGCAGGAACACAATAAGTAGGCATGTTAGTGAGCTTGAACCACTCACCGCAGAGCAATACATGGCATGGCAAGGCAACCAACAGTAAGAAGACATGTTTTTGAAGCTAAGCATGGCAAGAGCAAGTTCATAGGGTGCATGGATCACTAGCAAAACACATGGCCAAAACTGAACTTCATATGAACAGGCTGACAGCAATATTATTTAGCAAACTTTGGAGCAAGATAACGACATGATATATCAGGCTATAAATGCAACTAGGGGCACGAATGGATAGAGCATGACATGTATAACAAAACATCCTTAGTGAACATCTCCAGATTGTGCGTAGAATAACTAGTAGCAGCAGGTTTACATAGCAACAAAATATAACAGAATCAGCCTAGCAAAACAGTAACAGCATGTACCCTCCTTAACAAACTTGATGCACTCAGTACACAACTCACAAAAATACATGGATGCCACCCCAGGAAAGATGACATGGCATAGATCAAAACACATGTATACATCAACCTCATAGGATGCACACATCAAACATGGCAAAAATGACAAATGAGCAAGTTATAACAGTTTCAGCAGATTAACAGCAACATGCACTATTACAACGATGATTCAGACATCAAGATGAGCTCAAATGAAAATGATGCAATGCAACGAAATGAAGTACTCGTCGAGGCGAACAATTTGCCATATTACACGCGCGAAACGGAGCTACGGGTGCAGAGTTATGATGCGATGAACATGGCATGATAATGTCAAAAACCAGGGACTTAGTGGATTTTCAGGGTCAACCTAGATTTGCACGGAAATCAAAGCGGCGGCGGATCTCGCCGGATCCGAGGCGCCGGCGGCCGGAGTTGTCGGGGACGGAGCCGGGGAGGTCGGGGAAGCCGCCGGAGGAGGGGCCCGGCCGGATCTGGCCAGATCCGGCGCGTGGCGGCGGCGGAGGAGGCCGACGGCGGAGGACGGCGGCCGGGGCGGCGGCGGCA
>NC_057801.1:574133451-574141467 GCF_018294505.1 Triticum aestivum
GCGCTCGGGGCTGCCGGGCTCGCGCCGGCCCGCGGAGGGCCTAGCGGGCCGCGGCGGCGCGTGGGACGGGGAGGGATAGGTGGCGGACGCCGGTTGGTTGGACGGCGGCGGCGGCTTTGTCCGGAGGCGGCGGACATGTCCGGGCGCGGAGAGGGAGCGGGGCTAGGGTTTGGAGAGGGATTGATCCGCGAATTTCGGGGGAGGGGTGTTTATATAGGTAGAGGGAGCTAGGAAAGTCCAAATGAGGTGCGGTTTTCGCCCACACGATCATGATCGAATGACCGAGAGCATGAAGGGAAGTTTGCTGGGGTTTGGGCCATTTTGGAAGGGGTGTTGGGCTGCAAAGAGAAGGAGGCTTTTGCGGTTACCCGGTCAACCGTTGGCGTACCAAACAACCTCCAAATGGCACGAAACTTGACAGGCGGTCTACCGGTGGTATACCAAGGCCGCTTGGCAAACCTCGGTCCATTCCGAGAACGTTTAACACCCGCACACGAAGAGAGGCAAGAAGGGAACGCCGGATGACATAGAAGTGCCAGATTGCAAAACAGACAACGGGGAAAATGCTCGGATGCATGAGATGAATGCGCATGCAAAATGAAATGCACATGATGACATGATAAAATGCAACACGCAGGCAAATGACATGGCAACGACGGCGAATAATTGGCGGACACCTGGCGCAACAAATCTGGGGCGTTAAAACACTCCTCCACTAACAAGAGTTCTCGTCCCGAGATCTTAGGACCGAGACGGAAGGGAAAAAGGGATGAGGTGAAATAAGAACTCAAGAGAAGAACCAAAGAATCAAGAGCACTCTAGAAGAAGAGAGGACCGACAAGAATGACGAGAATCGAAAGCTGACGGAAACAGATAGACTATGATACCACTCCGGTTAGAACGAGATAAGAAACGAATAAGACTGAAAGGATTTAGGCAGCACTCCGGCTAGAACATGGAGGAATAGAACACGAGCTAGAGAGGATGGAATGATACTTGATGAAGACACGACACAAAACCTCTGAAAAGAATTGAAGAGTTGAATGAAAAGAACGGAGAAGAAAATGACAACTTGTGCCATGAATGGAATTGAAAGCATCTTTAGAAGGAAGGTTTAAACGGAGTTGTTGAGAAAATCAACAACGAAAAGAACAAGCTTGTTGTGGACTTATAGATAACATCTCAAAATTATGAGGTGATCTCCGACCACAAGCGGAAAAGATTGAATAGCTGAGAAGAACGAAGAAATGCAAAACTCCACTTCAAAAGAAAACGAAGAATTAATTGCACCTCGAGAAGCAAGAAGAAGGATACTTGAGCTCCTCCAACAAGAATCTTGATGAACTCTTGAAAAAAAATGAATTAAATCATGGAGAACCACCATGAAGAACTCCGGTAACAAAAGGATGATGAGATAGAATGAAGGATGAAAGAATAAGATTAAAGCCTTGCGATGATTTAGATGGAGTTTCCAACGAGATGGCCGAGGAAATTGAACTCCGGAAAAGAAAAGATGAAAACACTTGGAAATAGAATTTATTCATCAAGAACAAACTCCGAAGGAAGGGATTAAACACTTGGATGAAATAAGAATAAGATTTATTGTATGCTTATCCTTCATCAAATTAAATTGATGACAAAATGGATTTTGCATACTACTTATTCTTCTAGAAAAGGATTGAGAAGTGACATATCGCAAACTTGAGAAGGTCTACATGAACCACCGGTAGGTTTGAAAAGAACGAATGAATATATGTGATAATCAAGGAAAAAGAATCTTGAATGAACCACCGTAAGAATTTGGAAATGACTGATGAAAGAGAATGAATCACCGGAAGAATTAGAAAAGCACGAAGGCACTTGAGGGAATTTAGAGAGACGAGAACGTAGAGATCGCGAACTGATTGAAGAATACTTGAACGAAGCACCGGGATAAATAGAGAACGATAACTGGAATGATGGCCTCCGGTGAAAAGAAACGGGAAAACAACTTCTGACATACTCCGGACGGTTAAGAAAAGAATATCGGACAAATGGAATAATTCGAGAGGATAATATGAAGCTAGCACCACGGAACTCCGGGAGAACGGACAAGATTTAGGGGGAAAACTCTTCTTCGATCTTCAAATGATGACGAGAAACACCACCAAAATTACTGAGATACTCCGGGAGAATGAAAAAAAACCAAAAGATTGAGCCAACAATGAAATGATTTGAAAGAGATCTTGGCGAAGGCAAGTGACTGATGGGATCCATTCTTCCGTCACACTTTGAAAAGAATTATGTGTCAGGACCCCGACTCGATGTCACATCGATCTAGCCGGTAACACCTCATATCACTTTGCGGCCTCACGCACGGTATCCCCACGGGTGTCGTCTTACCTTTTCCCGGGACCGTTTGCGCCTTTTGGCTTACGTATATGATAGTGTCGCTAGCATCCATATGATAAGGAGCCCGGGCTGACATGACTAGTCGTAAACCCAAAGTGGCACAGACTTACAGGGACAGGCATCCATGACCCAGCTTCGAACGTGTCGGTCATCAGCAAGTGGGTCCGGGCTGTAGCACTGGGCTAGCAGGACTCCAGTAAACCGGGCTGTAGCGGGCTAACAGGACTCCGGTACTCAAAGCGTGACATTTCCCCGAAGGGACAGACACAGGAACGAAGAAGGACACATGCCGGCCAGCCTAAGTGTTCCAGAGCAGTAGCAAGCTACCATGGCTCAGCGGTAACACTAGGAGACATTTCCCGGTAAGAGAGGCTACTAAAGATAAACAACTAGATAGTCAGATCCCACACATACCAAGCATTTCAATCATACACACAATATGCTCGATATGTGCAAATACAACGAAGCATCACAACATGACTCTATGACACAAGTACTTTATTTAAGGCTCAGGGAGCCATACATATCATACACACAGGTACGGGTCTCACGACCCATCATACAAGTCATACAGTCATACAAGCCAACAGCGGAAGTAACTTGTCTGAGTACAGACAACTAGTAAAATAGAAGAGGCTTGGAAAGCCTAGCTATACTACGTGGTCCATCACAAGCTCAGGGTCACCACCTGGGTCTTTAGCCTACTCGTTGATGTCAACGTCTACATAGAACCCATCAGAAGGGGTTGCAGCGTCTTCTGTAAAAAATGTAGATTATAGCAACATGAGTACAAAGGTACTCAGCAAGACTTACATCAGATCCTACATACATGCAGAGTATCAAGAAGGGTTGGTGGAGTTATTGCAGCAAGCTAGCTTTGACTCTTGGCTAGACTATCCTACGATACTCCAACTTGAAATGTTTTGCGCACACGAGTCCACTACTCACCACTTCAATACACTACCGAGGATCCACCTCCGTCTTCCTACGGAAGAGCCATCCTCGGCACTCACACTTATCTTGAGGCTTTTAGTAGTTTCCATTTACTTGTCTATGAACTGTATAGGCAACCAAGTAGTCCTTTACCGCGGACGCGGCTATTCGAATAGATCATGTTAACCCTGCAGGGGGTACTTCTTCATACACGCTCTCACCACTTACCGTCGTTTACACGACATGTACTCGGCAACCTTCAAGCGGAAGCCCAACGTGGGTGTCGGCCACGACCTACCTAATCACCTAAGCCTCCAGTCCAGGTTTATCGCCTATTCAGGTTCCATCCGCAGGGAGTCCGGCCGAGGTTTCCCATACGGCCCGGAACGATGTGAACAGGGTTCCCGAGATACCTAACGGGTATTCGGTACACCCGGCCACGTACCTACCGCATCACAGCCCACCCCTACGGTCAGCGCTGTCCACGGCCTCCAGTAGGCTACAAACACCAGAAACTACTTGCAACTCCTGGACGGAGAACTAGGGTGAATAAGAAGCCGAGAGGGTCCATTGGTTTCGGGCCCAATGCATGGTAGTAGCTGATTCTTAAATCACACATACAGATCTCAGTGCTTAAGGTCGGCTTCAATGAAACAACCCACCATGTACTCCTACATGGCCTCTCATCGATACCTTTACCAAATCGTGTTCACCACACCACTCTCATTACCGACATAATCATTTCACTCTAGCCCATCACCCAGATGAACCAGACCTGACACGACTCTAAGCATAGCAGGCTTAGCAAGGTAGGAACAACACATACATATGGCTCAATCAACTCCTACACATGCTAGTGGGTTTCATCTAGTTACTGTGGCAATGACAGGTCATGCAGAGGAAATGGGTTCAACTACCGTAACACACAGCAGTTTGAATCGCGTTGTCTTAATGCAGTAAAAGAGAGCAGGGGCGAGAACATGGGATTGTATCGATATGATCAGATGGTTGGTTGCTTGCCTGATGGTTCGTTGCACGGATACGGTTCTTCGTTAGGGTAATCACGGTACTCCTCGGGGACAGATCCTGTCGCAAAGGACATCGATACACAAACATCACCAAACAATATGCAACAATATGATGCATGCATGAAACATGGCAATATGAGTGTGTTGGGCTAATGCAACTAAAACCAGAAGGGTTTGAACAAATTTGAATCAAGGATTCAAATTTCAAATTCAAATATGGCCTTTTAAAGTGCCTTTTCTTGTTCTGATTAAAACATCAACTTAACTTGTTTGATCATGCATGGAAATGGTACAGATGGATAGATTGGATTTTTCTGATCATTTTTCATATATAATTTGTCCAATTTGGAGTTACAGAATAAAAGTTATGAATTTTTGAAGTTTAATTAATATTCTGGAATTTCCTGATTTAATTCAACGCTGTCAGGACCCCGACTCGATGTCACATCGATCTAGCCGGTAACACTTCATATCACTTTGCGGCCTCACGCACGGTATTCCCACGGGTGTCGCCTTACCTTTGCCCGGGACCGTTTGCGCCTTTTGGCTCACGTATATGATAGTGTCGCTAGCATCCATATGATAAAGAGCCCAGGCTGACATGACTAGTTGTAAACCCAAAGTGGCACAGACTTACAGGGACAGGCATCCATGACCCAGCTTCGAACGTGTCGGTCATCAGCAAGTGGGTCCGGGCTGTAGCACTGGGCTAGCAGGACTCCGGTAAACCGGGCTGTAGCGGGCTAACAGGACTCCGGTACTCAAAGCGTGACATTTCCCCGAAGGGACAGACACAGGAACGAAGAAGGACACATGCCGGCCAGCCTAAGTGTTCCAGAGCAGTAGCAAGCTACCATGGCTCAGCGGTAACACTAGGAGACATTTCCCGGTAAGAGAGGCTACTAAAGATAAACAACTAGATAGTCAGATCCCACACATACCAAGCATTCCAATCATACACACAATATGCTCGATATGTGCAATACAACGAAGCATCACAACATGACTCTACGACACAAGTACTTTATTTAAGGCTCAGGGAGCCATACATAACATACACCAAGGTACGGGTCTCACGACCCAACATACAAGTCATACAGTCATACAAACCAGCAGCGGAAGTAACTTGTCTGAGTACAGACAACTAGTAAAATAAAAGAGGCCTGGAAAGCCTAGCTATACTACGTGGTCCTTCACAAGCTCAGGGTCACCACCTGGGTCTTTAGCCTACTCGTTGATGTCAACGTCTACATAGAACCCATCAGAAGGGGTTGCAGCGTCTTCTGTAAAAATGTAGATTATAGCAACATGAGTACAAAGGTACTCAGCAAGACTTACATCAGATCCTACATACATGCATAGTATCAAGAAGGGTTGGTGGAGTTATTGCAGCAAGCCAGCTTTGACTCTTGGCTAGACTATCCTACGATACTCCAACTTGAAATGGTTTTGCGCACACGAGTCCACTACTCACCACTTCAATACACTACCGAGGATCCACCTCCGTCTTCCTACGGAAGAGCCATCCTCGGCACTCACACTTATCTTGAGGCTTTTAGTAGTTTCCATTTACTTGTCTATGAACTGTATAGGCAACCAAGTAGTCCTTTACCGCGGACGCGGCTATTAGAATAGATCATGTTAACCCTGCAGGGGTGTACTTCTTCATACATGTTTCCACCACTTAGCGTCTGCACACGACATGTGCTCGGCAGACTTCAAGCGAAAGCCGACGTGGGTGTAGACCACGACCTACCTAAACACTTAAGCCTCTAGTCCAGGTTTATCGCCTATTCAGGTTCCATCCGCAGGGAGTCCGGCCGAGGTTTCCCATACGGCCCCGAACGATGTGAACAGGGTTCCCGAGATACCTAACGGGTATTCGGTACACCCGGCCACGTACCTACCACATCACAGCCCACCCCTACGGTCAGCGCTGTCCACGGCCTCCAGTAGGCTACAAACACCAGAAACTACTTGCAACTCCTGGACAGAGAGCTAGGGTGAATAATAAGTCGAGCGGGGTCATATTTCAGGGCCCAATGCATGGTAGTAGCTGTATCTTAAATCACATATACAGATCTCAGTGCTTAAGGTCGGCTTCAATGAAACAACCCACCATGTACTCCTACATGGCCTCTCATCGATACCTTTACCAAATCGTGTTCACCACACCACTCCCATTACCGACATAATCATTTCACTCTAGCCCATCACCCAGATGAACCAGACCTGACACGACTCTAAGCATAGCAGGCATAGCAAGGTAGGAACAACACATACATATGGCTCAATCAACTCCTACACATGCTAGTGGGTTTCATCTAGTTACTGTGGCAATGACAGGTCATGCAGAGGAAATGGGTTCAACTACCGTTGCACACAGCAGTTTGAATCGCGTTGTCTTAATGCAGTAAAAGAGAGCAGGAGCGAGAACATGGGATTGTATCAATATGATCAAATGGTTGGTTGCTTGCCTGATGGTTCGATGCACTGGTACGGTTCTTCGTTAGGGTAATCACGGTACTCCTCGGAGGCAGAACCTGTCGCAAAGGACACCGATACACAACCATCACCAAACAATGTGCAACAATATGATGCACGCATGGAACATATCAATATGAGTGTGTTGGGCTAATGCAACTAAAACCAGAAGGGTTTGAACAAATTTGAATCATAGATTCAAATTTCAAACTCAAACATGGTCTCTTTAAGTGCTTTTCCTTGTTCTGCTTGAAACATCAATTTAACTTGTTTGATCATGCATGAAAATAGTACAGATGGGTAGATTGGATTTTTCTGATCATTTTTCATATATAATTTGTCCAATTTGGAGTTACAGAATAAAAGTTATGAATTTTTGAAGTTTAAATAATATTCTGGAATTTCCTGATTTAAATTAAATCCAGAAATTATAATTATTGCGCCAGCATGACGTCAGCATGACGTCAGTGGTCAACTGCGGCTGGCTGAAGTCAAACCTGACGTGTGGGGCCCACACGTCAGTGACAGGGGGGTTAAACAGGGTTAATTTAATCCTAATTAGTAATCAGTGACGCTGGGGCCCACTAGTCAGTGTCAGGGGGTTAACTAGCAGTGGTTAGTGCTAATCCTAATTAGCTACAGGGCTGGGCCCACCTGTCAGGGACTCAGGGGGTGTCCTGCCGTGGTCAAAGTGGGTCAAACCCACCGGCGACGTGACGCCGGCGAGGCCCGAGACGGCGGCGCGACGTGGGATCGCGCTACAGGGCACGGGCGAGGCCGTGCTTGGGCTCGTTGGAAAGCTCTTGCTCCCGCGCGTCGAACGGTGGCCGTGGCTGGGCCTGGGGTGGCCGGAGTCGACGGCGGCGAGCTCGGCTGCGGCCGCCGGAGTTCGGGTGCGGTCGGGATCGGTGTTGCAGGGGGTTTGGGGAGGCGTTAGTGCGTGCTGCGTACACCTAGTGAGGTGTGGAGCACGATAGTGTGCTCGGTTGGGTGCTACGGTGACCGTGGCCACGACGGCGACATCGCCGGCGGCGTGGAGCTCTCGGCCAAGGTGGGGCTAGGGCCTAGAGGTCGGGAGAGACCAGGGGAGAAGGGGGAAACGATCCGGGGGCTCACCGCGGAGCTGCAGGGATGGTTAGCGGCTCGGGGACGCGCTGGAGACGACGAATTCGACGGCGAC
>NC_057801.1:574141605-574152358 GCF_018294505.1 Triticum aestivum
TGGAGACGACGAATTCGACGCCGACGATGGTCGGAGCCCGAAGAGGGGAACGGCGACGTGGCGGCGATGCAGGGCTTCCGGGGAGCTGTGGAGCGGTGGGGAGGAAGAGGGGGTCGTGGCGGAGCTTCTGAGCTAGTCGGGGGAGCCAGGGGTGGCCGGAGATGGCTGCTATGGCGAACGGCGGCGACGGTGGTGTTCGGCCGTGTGAGAGAGAGAGCGAGGGAGAGGAGGGAAGAGCTGGGGGAGAGTGAGAGAGAGCAGGGGGAGAGGCATGGCGTCGTCCAGGGGCATCGAGGCGAGGAGGGGAGGGCAGGCAGGCAGGGAGAGAGGTGGCGTGGCGCGGTGGCGCGCGCGCGCACCGGCCACACTCCCCTCCCTCTGTCGGGACGAAGACGACAGAGGAGGGAGGTGGGCTGGGCCGGCTGCTGGCTGGGCCAGCCAGCTGGCTGGGCCGCACAGTGGAGGAGCCCAGGTAAGCTCCTCCTGTTAATTATTTTCTGTTTTCTAATTTTCTGACATTTGTTTTGATTTAAATAATATATTAAATCATTTATATAACTTATGCCAATTTTTGCAGGAGCTATATATATTATTCCAGAGCTCTTTTATAAATGGCATAATATTTGGACATATATTAATATATATAATTAATATATTTCCAATGCAAATATTTATGCATTAATTCCAAATGCCCAAAATAAATGTCCATGAGCCACTAAAAATATTGGTTTGATTTTTATCTCTGTCCAATATTTTCAGAGAGCAACATGAGCATTTTCTTGGACCCTTTTGGAGAAATTTTTATTTGGGTCATTTTCAAAATGATTCTGAGGGTTTCACAGATCCCCATTTCAAGTTTCTGATGAAAGAGTAAACATGATGCAACACTCTAATGCATGACTAGCTAGGGTGTGACAACTCACCCCCACTCATAAGAATCTCGTCCCGAGATTTGGGTTCCTCCGGGAAGACGACGGGGTACTCGAGTCGAAGACGATCCTCCCTTTCCCAAGTTGCTTCATCCTCAGAATGGTGCGACTATTGAACTTTGAGAAACTTGATATTATGACGTCGCGTGGTACGTTCGGCTTGATCGAGGATACGAATGGGGTACTCTCGATATGTAAGATTATCTTGGAGATCAAGCGTTTCGTGGTCCACTCCACGGATAGGATCCGAGAAGCAACGCCTGAGTTGAGAAACGTGGAAGACATCGTGAACTCTGGAGAGGTGCGGAGGTAGTTCCAACTGGTAGGCAACTTCTCCTCATTTGGCAAGAATGCGAAAAGGTCCAATGTAACGAGGAGCCAATTTGCCTTTGATACCGAAACGATGGGTTCCCTTCAGAGGGGTGACCCGAAGATAAGCCTTCTCGTCAACCTCGAAAGTCATAGCCTTATGTTTTCGGTCATATTGACTCTTTTGACGAGATTGGGCTGTTTTCAACTTTTCACGAACGATACGAACTTGTTCTTCTGCTTCCTGAATCATATCCGGCCAAAGAATTGTCTTTCCCCGGTCTCTGACCAGTTAAGGGGTGTTCGACATCGTCGTCCATAGAGAACTTCAAAAGGGGCTTTACCCAAGCTAGATTGATAGCTGTTGTTGTAAGCGAATTCGGCAAATGGAAGGCACTTCTCCCAGTCCATTCCGAATGAGATAACAGAGGCTCGAAGCATGTCTTCTAGAATTTGGTTGACACGTTCCACTTGACCACTCGACTGAGGGTGGAAAGCGGTGCTAAAGGAGAGACGGGTTCCCATAGCATTTTGGAAACTTTCCCAAAATCGAGAGGTGAAAAGACTTCCTCGATCCGAGTTAATTTCCAAAGGAACACCATGGAGAGACACTATTCGGGAGATGTACAAATCTGCCAGCTGACTAGCGGTTATACTCTCACGAACAGGTAAGAAATGGGCTACTTTGGAGAGACGATCGACCACGAAGAAAATATCATTATTCCCTCTCTTGGTCCTGGGAAAACCGGTAATGAAATCCATACCAATTTTATCCCATTTCCATTCAGGAATAGCTAAGGGTTGAAGGGTGCCAGCAGGCCGTTGGTGCTCTGCTTTTACACGACGACAGACGTCGCAATTAGCAATAAACTGAGCAATTTCTCTCTTCATCCTAGTCCACTAGAACCTCTGGCGTAGGTCCTGATACATCTTAGTACTACCGGGACGAATAGTGAGAGGAGATTCATGAGCTTCTTTAAGGATCAACTGCCGTAGATGCTGGTTCTTGGGAACCACTAGACGGTTCTCAAAGTACACAACACCATGATCATTTGTGGAGAAACAACTAGCACCTCCGCTAGCAATGTTCTCTTTGATTTTAGATATTCCCTTATCTCGCTTTTGGGCAGCGATGATTTGATCCGTAAGAGTAGGTTTTGCTACCAGGGTGGAAAGAAAACCTTGAGGAACAATGTGAAGGTTAAGCTTCCGAAATTCCTCATGGAGAAGCGGTTGACTTTGTTGTAACATCAGGTTGTTACAATAAGATTTACGACTTAGCGCATCAGCCATGACGTTGGCTTTCCCTGGGGTGTAGGTTATTCCTAAGTCGAAGTCTGTGATCAATTCAACCCAACGTCTCTGCCTGAGATTCAAATCTGGTTGGGTGAAAATGTACTTCAGACTTTGGTGATCAGTGAATATTTCGCAATGATTACCGAGGAGGTAATGTCGCCAGATCTTAAGTGCATAGACTACGGCTGCAAGCTCTAGATCATGAGTAGGATAATTCTCCTCATGTGGGTGCAATTGCCGTGAAGCGTAAGCAACTACGTGTCGATCTTGCATAAGAATGCAACCTAGTCCTTGTCGCGAGGCGTCGCAGTAGATAACAAAGCCCTTGGAGAAGTCTGGCGGTACCAGCACGGGAGCAGAGGTCAGGCGTCTTTTCAGTTCCTGAAAGCTGTGCTCACATTGTGGAGTCCATTCGAACTTTTTATCTTTCTTGAGGAGTTCGGTTAGAGGTTTAGCAACTTTGGAGAAGTTCTCGACAAAGCGACGACAATAGCTCGCTAAGCCTAGAAAACTCCGAACTTGCTTGACCGATTCAGGTGGAGTCCAATTAAGGACGGCTTGAACTCGCTCAGGATTAACAGCAATACCTTTACCAGATATTACATGACCCAGATAGGTCACTTCTGACAACCAGAATTCACATTTAGAAAATTTGGCATAAAGGCGATGCTCTCGAAGTTTCTTCAACACTAGCCTTAAATGTTCGGCATGTTCTTCCTCGTTCTTGGAGTAGATGAGTATATCATCGAGATAAACTACGACGAATTTATCCAAATACTCCATGAAGATTGAGTTCATTAACCGAGAAAAGGTGGCTGGAGCGTTGGTTAAACCGAAGGACATGACGGTGTACTCGTACTGGCCATAACGAGTAACAAAGGCCGTTTTAGGAATGTCCCCGTTTCTGATTTTGATTTGATGGTAGCCCAACCTCAAATCCATCTTGGAGAAGACTGAGGATCCAGCGAGCTAATCATACAGATCGTTGATCCTGGGAAGTGGATATTTGTTCTTGATTGTGACCAAATTGACAGGTCGGTAATCTACAACCATCCGGTCCGTACCATCCTTCTTCTTAATGAATAGGACGGGGCAAGCCCACGGAGATGAGCTAGGTCGGATGAAAACCTTTTCCAAGGACTCATCGAGTTGTTTCTTAAGCTCGGCTAGTTCTAGGGGTGCCATCTTATAGGGTCTTCTAGCAATCGGAACGGTTCCTGGAATGAGATCTATTACGAACTCAACATCCCTGTCAGGTGGAACACCTGGCAATTCCTCTGGAAAGACATCCGGGAAGTCACGGACTACCGGAATGTCCTCAAGGTCTGGCAAAGGGCTGGCGTTAAGAGAATATAATTGTCGCTTGGCTATTCGGGTCAAGACATTAACTATCTTCCCCGAAGGATGGGTGAGTTGAACAGTCCTAGAGAAGCAATCAATTTTGGCTTGATGAGCTGACATCCAGTCCATACCCAAAATGATATTAATATCTGAAGATTTAAGGGCTATCAAAGACGCGAGGAAAACAAGTCTGTCGACTTGGATTTCATTTCCAAAACTTACCCTAGAGGTCTGCCATCTAGACCCGGGAGTAGAAATTTCCATAGTGGATGGCATGTCACAGAATGCAACGTTATGCAAACGAGCATAGTTCTCGGATATAAATGAATGAGAGGCTCCTGTATCGAAAAGAACAGATGTCGGGTGGCAATTAACAAGAAGCGTACCGAGAACGACGTTGGGATCCTCTTGAGCTTCTTCGGCAGAGATACAGTTGACATGGCCACGTGAAGCGGTGACCGGCTTGGCATGGAACACTTTCCCTGTCGGCTTGCCACGGCCAACAGCTTTAGCAGATTGATTGGGGTTGGTCTGGGGACACTCACGCATATAGTGACCAGATTCCCCACACTTGAAACAAGTCACGGAACTGGTACGTGGAGGAGCATTGTTGGTTGGACCCCCATAGGGCTTGGCCGGTGCAGACTGTTGAACAGGGCGAGGCGCCTGGAAAGATGGCCTCGGTGTGAACCTGGGTGGCAGGGCGGTGTTGGGTACCCACACGCGGCGCTTCTGAGGACCAGCACCGGATGAGGAACCCATGTCGCGGCCATGCTTGCGGGTTGCGTCATAGTCAGTCTGACCAGTTTCAGCACTGATGGCTTTGTTGACAAGTTTCTGAAAAGATGTGCACTCATGCAGACGGAGATCGCGGCGAAGCTCAGGACTAAGGCCCTTACGGAACCTTGCTTGCTTCTTGGCGTCAGTAGACACTTCCTCAGTTGCATATCGGGCGAGATTACCAAACTCCCTGCTATAGGCATCCACAGAAAGTCGGCCTTGGGTGAAACTGCAAAATTCTTCACGTTTACGGTCCATGAGACCCTCCGGAATGTGATGTTCACGGAAAGCCTCGCTGAACTCAGCCCAAGTAGTGACATGGCCCGCTGGGCGCATAGCTCCATAATTCTCCCACCATAGACTGGCGGGGCCTTCAAGATGATATGCAGCAAAGGTGACCTTGTCAGCCTCAGCTACTAGCGCGGAACACAGTTTGTGAGAGATACTACGAAGCCAGTCATCAGCGTCGAGAGGCTCGACGGAGTGGTGGAACGTGGGTGGATGCAATTTGATAAAATCACTGAGTGACACCACGTTAGTCCTCTGATGGTGTGCTGTATTCTGTTCAATACGCTCCAACAAACGGTTGGTCTCCCGCTTGTTTCTCTCAGCTTCCATCATAACCTCGGCTAGTGAAGGAGGATGAGGCAGATTTGCATCCCTGGCTTCACTGCCTTCGGCCTGCTCTTGGGAAGCAGGGTTAGCGCGCGTGTTGACCATCCTAGGTAACAAGACAATGATTTAGTCAGAACGATAAAATTCCGACATAGGGTACAGAATGTAAGGAATAATTCGGAATGCAAGATGATCATCCGTATGACATGGTAGATACAGAAACTGCTTCTTTTATTCCATCGTCATACACACCATACAGGGTTTAGTACAAGACCAAACAAAGTACTATTACGGTGAAAAGAGGATTACATCTCATCGGAGGCATTCCAAGCTCCTATACATTATTTTTCTACACCTCCGGAAGGAGTACAAACTAGGTCATATCCCACGAGTCACGCGGGACGATAGACGACACAGCTAGTGCGAACTAGTGATACTACCACTAACTCAGACCGATCCGTAGTAGTCCTCGTAAAAGTCACCTCCATAGCCTGGAAGCTCAACATGATCATCCGGAAACAGACGATCTCGCGGAGCTTGTGGACCATAGGGGCTAGGATGAGGCCTTGGACCAACAGACGGTGGCCTGCGGGGACCGCGAGGTGGGGTGATGCCTCCTACATCACGCCAAACCATCACGTCCGGCAGAGCAGATCTCACAGGATAGAGATCGCGCATATCCGAATATCCAGCTTGCACCGCCGGTGCGAACCGAGTCAAAGTGGCCCAGTGGTCAGCACGGGTATTGAAGAGCTCTAACCTCAAGGCCCGATTTTCACGGTCCTTATCCTCGAGCATCTCAGCAGTGGTGCGAGTCCGTGAATCCTCCTGAGTGGGGTCAGCATAAATAGCCTGGAGATACCCTTGTGCTCCCGGAAGTGATCCTGGCATATACCGGAAGTCAGAGTCCCGAAATAGACCAGATCTGACTCGCATAATGGTCATCATAGAGTAGGCGGCGTCCTGCACAGCCATCTCAATAGTAACCCCGAGTCCATAGGAGCAGTGAAGAGGCTCGGTGGATCCAGGATAAGATGGAAATATCCTGACAGTGCAGAGATACTGGCTTTGATTAAAATCTCGGAATTGCTCTTCGACCGTGTACTCGGGATACCAGCGGTATCCAGCCTCAGTCATTACCCTGACCAACTTAGCAGTATGGCCGGGTACATCTAGGCATCGAGTCAGGCGAACCAATTGATTGAGGTCGCGAGTGGCCATCTAAAAGCACAATCATAATGCAAAGGCATTAGAATTTCTAGCAAAATTTCGGCAGCATAACAGCTGTAAATGCTCAAAAAGGATTTGAGACATTTGACAAAGGATTCCGTACATACTCAACATCATCATATCAAAGTTCTGAAACCATTCTAACAACATAAGGTGGTAGTAGGACTGAACTAGGCTTGTAATCATCAAACTTATAAGGTACTACTGATTAGTAACTCGTGATCCTGATAGAGAGAACAGATCCTAATTCCTTAACCCCCGGTGGAAGAATGGACTGACTCAGATCAGAATGTCATAAGATAAAGGAGTAAAAAGAGCCTTACGTTCCAACCCACAAACAATTCCCCTACATATAACTAAAGAATTTCTAGACTCAACATCGACCAGTTTGGCTTGGAGAACCTACAGGCAGTCCGGCTCTGATGCCAACGCTGTCAGGACCCCGACTCGATGTCACATCGATCTAGCCGGTAACACCTCATATCACTTTGCGGCCTCACGCACGGTATCCCCACGGGTGTCGTCTTACCTTTTCCCGGGACCGTTTGCGCCTTTTGGCTTACGTATATGACAGTGTCGCTAGCATCCATATGATAAGGAGCCCGGGCTGACATGACTAGTCGTAAACCCAAAGTGGCACAGACTTACAGGGACAGGCATCCATGACCCAGCTTCGAACGTGTCGGTCATCAGCAAGTGGGTCCGGGCTGTAGCACTGGGCTAGCAGGACTCCGGTAAACCGGGCTGTAGCGGGCTAACAGGACTCCGGTACTCAAAGCGTGACATTTCCCTGAAGGGACAGACACAGGAACGAAGAAGGACACATGCCGGCCAGCCTAAGTGTTCCAGAGCAGTAGCAAGCTACCATGGCTCAGCGGTAACACTAGGAGACATTTCCCGGTAAGAGAGGCTACTAAAGATAAACAACTAGATAGTCAGATCCCACACATACCAAGCATTTCAATCATACACACAATATGCTCGATATGTGCAAATACAACGAAGCATCACAACATGACTCTACGACACAAGTACTTTATTTAAGGCTCAGGGAGCCATACATAACATACACAAAGGTACGGGTCTCACGACCCAACATACAAGTCATACAGTCATACAAACCAGCAGCGGAAGTACATTGTCTGAGTACAGACAACTAGAAAATAAAAGAGGCTTGGAAAGCCTAGCTATACTACGTGGTCCATCACAAGCTCAGGGTCACCACCTGGGTCTTTAGCCTACTCGTTGATGTCAACGTCTACATAGAACCCATCAGAAAGGGTTGCAGCGTCTTCTGTAAAAATGTAGATTATAGCAACATGAGTACAAAGGTACTCAGCAAGACTTACATCAGATCCTACATACATGCATAGTATCAAGAAGGGTTGGTGGAGTTACTGCAGCAAGCCAGCTTTGACTCTTGGCTAGGCTATCCTACGATACTCCAACTTGAAATGGTTTTGCGCACACGAGTCCACTACTCACCACTTCAATACACTACCGAGGATCCACCTCCGTCTTCCTACGGAAGAGCCATCCTCGGCACTCACACTTATCTTGAGGCTTTTAGTAGTTTCCATTTACTTGTCTATGAACTGTATAGGCAACCAAGTAGTCCTTTACCGCGGACGCGGCTATTCGAATAGATCATGTTAACCCTGCAGGGGTGTACTTCTTCATACATGTTTCCACCACTTAGCGTCTGCACACGACATGTGCTCGGCAGACTTCAAGCGAAAGCCGACGTGGGTGTAGACCACGACCTACCTAAACACTTAAGCCTCTAGTCCAGGTTTATCGCCTATTCAGGTTCCATCCGCAGGGAGTCCGGCCGAGGTTTCCCATACGGCCCCGAACGATGTGAACAGGGTTCCCGAGATACCTAACGTGTATTCGGTACACCGTGCCACGTACCTACCACATCACAGCCCACCCCTACGGTCAGCGCTGTCCACGGCCTCCAGTAGGCTACAAACACCAGAAACTACTTGCAACTCCTGGACAGAGAGCTAGGGTGAATAAGAAGTCGAGCGGGGTCATATTTCAGGGCCCAATGCATGGTAGTAGCTGTATCTTAAATCACATATACAGATCTCAGTGCTTAAGGTCGGCTTCAATGAAACAACCCACCATGTACTCCTACATGGCCTCTCATCGATACCTTTACCAAATCGTGTTCACCACACCACTCCCATTACCGACATAATCATTTCACTCTAGCCCATCACCCAGATGAACCAGACCTGACACGACTCTAAGCATAGCAGGCATAGCAAGGTAGGAACAACACATACATATGGCTCAATCAACTCCTACACATGCTAGTGGGTTTCATCTAGTTACTGTGGCAATGACAGGTCATGCAGAGGAAATGGGTTCAACTACCGTTGCACACAGCAGTTTGAATCGCGTTGTCTTAATGCAGTAAAAGAGAGCAGGAGCGAGAACATGGGATTGTATCGATATGATCAAATGGTTGGTTGCTTGCCTGATGGTTCGATGCACTGGTACGATTCTTCGTTAGGGTAATCACGGTACTCCTCGGAGGCAGAACCTGTCGCAAAGGACACCGATACACAACCATCACCAAACAATGTGCAACAATATGATGCATGCATGGAACATAGCAATATGAGTGTGTTGGGCTAATGCAACTAAAACCAGAAGGGTTTGAACAAATTTGAATCATAGATTCAAATTTCAAACTCAAACATGGTCTCTTTAAGTGCTTTTCCTTGTTCTGCTTGAAACATCAATTTAACTTGTTTGATCATGCATGAAAATAGTACAGATGGGTAGATTGGATTTTTCTGATCATTTTTCATATATAATTTGTCCAATTTGGAGTTACAGAATAAAAGTTATGAATTTTTGAAGTTTAAATAATATTCTAGAATTTCCTGATTTAAATTAAATCCAGAAATTATAATTATTGCGCCAGCATGACGTCAGCATGACGTCAGTGGTCAACTGCGGCTGGCTGAAGTCAAACCTGACGTGTGGGGCCCACACGTCAGTGACAGGGGGGTTAAACAGGGTTAATTTAATCCTAATTAGTAATCAGTGACGCTGGGGCCCACTAGTCAGTGTCAGGGGGTTAACTAGCAGTGGTTAGCGCTAATCCTAATTAGCTACAGGGCTGGGCCCACCTATCAGGAACTCAGGGGGTGTCCTGCCGTGGTCAAAGTGGGTCAAACCCACCGGCGACGTGACGCCGGCGAGGCCCGAGACGGCGGCGCGACGCGGGATCGCGCTACAGGGCACGGGCGAGGCCGTGCTTGGGCTCGTTGGAAAGCTCTTGCTCCCGCGCATCGAACGGTGGCCGTGGCTGGGCCTGGGGTGGCCGGAGTCGACGGCGGCGAGCTCGGCTGCGGCCGCCGGAGTTCGGGTGCGGTCGGGATCGGTGTTGCAGGGGGTTTGGGGAGGCGTTAGTGCGTGCTGCGTACACCTAGTGAGGTGTGGAGCACGATAGTGTGCTCGGTTGGGTGCTACGGTGACCGTGGCCATGACGGCGACATCGCCGGCGGCGTGGAGCTCTCGGCCAAGGTGGGGCTAGGGCCTAGAGGTCGGGAGAGACCAGGGGAGAAGGGGGAAACGATCCGGGGGCTCACCGCGGAGCTGCAGGGATGGTTAGCGGCTCGGGGACGCGCTGGAGACGACGAATTCGACGGCGACGATGGTCGGAGCCCGAAGAGGGGAACGGCGACATGGCGGCGATGCAGGGCTTCCGGGGAGCTGTGGAGCGGTGGGGAGGAAGAGGGGGTCGTGGCGGAGCTTCTGAGCTAGTCGGGGGAGCGAGGGGTGGCCGGAGATGGCTGCTATGGCGAACGGCGGCGACGGTGGTGTTCGGCCGTGTGAGAGAGAGAGCGAGGGAGAGGAGGGAAGAGCCGGGGGAGAGTGAGAGAGAGCAGGGGGAGAGGCGTGGCGTCGTCCAGGGGCATCGAGGCGAGGAGGGGAGGGCAGGCAGGCAGGGAGAGAGGTGGCGTGGCGCGGTGGCGCGCGCGCGCGCCGGCCACACTCCCCTCCCTCTGTCGGGACGAAGACGACAGAGGAGGGAGGTGGGCTGGGCCGGCTGCTGGCTGGGCCAGCCAGCTGGCTGGGCCGCACAGTGGAGGAGCCCAGGTAAGCTCCTCCTGTTAATTATTTTCTGTTTTCTAATTTCTGACATTTGTTTTGATTTAAATAATATATTAAATCATTTATTTAACTTATGCCAATTTTTGCAGGAGCTATATATATTATTCCAGAGCTCT
>NC_057801.1:574153282-574157446 GCF_018294505.1 Triticum aestivum
TCCACACGAAAGGAATTGATGGTCGAAAGAGACTCAAACTCCGGGAAAAAGAGGGTGGGAGGGCGGGAAAACAAAGACAACTTGGAAGAGGGACCGACGAATATCTTCAAGAGGAAACACCAGTTGAAATCATTGAGGAAAGAAAGCAAGGACTTCACACGAGTAGGATGGATACTCGATTACGGACTCCGGTTCCGAGGAGAAAAAGGGGAGGGCGGGTGGGAAAAGAAAACAACTGAGGATTGAACTTGACAACACCGAAGAGGCTCGAGTCAACTTCACGAGAAATGCACCGGATGAAAGGAGCTGAGAACCAACGATCGGAAACCAACTGCGTGAACCTAAAGAAAAATTTGAATGGGAAGAGGAGTAGTTCAAAACACCTACGTCAAGATTCTTGACCAGAGCGACGAAGGGGCTGAGGAGTAAAAAGAAATCCTACTCTCCGATATAACTAGACTCAGAAAACAGTTTTCCTCTAGACTCAACAACGGCCAAACTACACGATCAATCAAGGGGGCTCCTAGGGTCGGTCGAGGCTCTGATACCAACTTGTCACGCCCAATATGCAACCCTATCCAAAAGGAACTCGAAGGTCCCACCAAGGATAGACCCGCATATTAAAATGCTTTTGCAAGGTGGATATCATTACATCAACATTACATAATAGATGGGGATACATACAAGAGGCATACAATGCCACATGAATACAACATGACAATACATAAGATCAACATCCGACTACGGATGAAACACAATCAGAAACTCAAACGACATCCACCCTGCTAGCCCAGGCTGCCGACCTGGAACCTATCCCCTGATCGAAGAAGAAGCAGAAGAAGAACTCCAAGACAAGCAAACATCGCTCTCGCATCACGATCATCGCATAACCTGTACCTGCAACTGTTGTTGTAGTAATCTGTGAGCCACGAGGACTCAGCAATCCCATTACCATGGGTATCAAGACTAGCAAAGCTTAATGGGAAAGGAAGGGGTAAAGTGGTGAGGTTGCAGCAGCGACTAAGCATGATATGGTGGCTAACATACGCAAATAAGAGCGAGAAGAGAGCAAATGGAACAGTCGTGAAGCTAGCAATGATCACGAAGTGATCCTGAACTCCTACTTATGTCAAACATAACCCAGAAACCGTGTGCACTTCCCGGACTCCGCCGAGAAGAGACCATCACCGCTACACACACGGTTGATGCGTTTTAGTTCGGATCTGGTGTCAAGTTATCTACAACCGGACATTAACAAATTCCCATCTGCCACATAACCGCGGGCACGACTCTCGAAAGTTTATACCCTGCAGGGGTGTCCCAACTTAGCCCATGATAAGCTCTCGCGATCAACGAAGGATATACCTTCTCCCAGGAAGACATGATCAGTCTCGGAATCCTGGTTTACAAAACATTTCGACAATGGTAAAACAAGACCAGCAAAGCCGCCCGATGCGCCGACAATCCCGATAGGAGCTGCACATATCTCGTTCTCAGGGCAACACCGGATAGGTCAGCCTACGAGAAAAATCAGACCTCGAGTTGCCCCGAGGTGGCCCCGCAGTCTGCCCGGTTCGGACCAACACTTAGACAAGCACTGGCCCGGGGGGGCTAAAATAAAGATGACCCTTGGGTTAATTACTCCTAAGGGAAATGTAGGTGTTGGTGAGGCAAATGGTAAAACCAAGGTTGGGCCTTGCTGGAGGAGATTTATTCAAAGCGAACTGTCAGGGGGGTCCCATAAATCACCCGACCGCGTAAGGGACGCAAAATCCTGGAACATAACACCGTTATGACGGAAACTAGGGCGGCAAGAGTGGAACAAAACACCAGGCATAAGGCCGAGCCTTCCACCCTTTACCAAATATATAGATGCATTAATAATATAAGAGATATTGTGATATCCCAACCAAAATCCCGTCCACCATGGAGAAATCTTCAACTTCACCTGCAACTAGCAACGTTATAAGAGGGCTGAGCAAAGCGGTAACATAGCCAAGCAATGGTTTGCTAGGAAGGGTGTCAAAGGTTAGAGGTTCATGGCAATTTGGGAGGCTTGAAGAGCAAATGATAGGTAACGCAGCATAGCGATAGAACGAAGCAACTAGCATAGCAATGATAGTAGTGAGATCCAGGGTAGCGGTCATCTTGCCTGAAAGTCCGCAAGGAAGAAGAACGAGTCCATGAAGAAGATGAAGCCACGAGGACGAACCAAGCGGAGACGAACAAATCCTCACGATCGCAACGAAACGGGAACTATCGAGAAGAAGCACACAACATAGTAAACACACCACACATGAACAAGACATGATGCACAACAAGCATGATGCATGAAAAGGCTAGATGAGGCTACTCATGGCAAGAGATGATGCAAACAAGAACAACACATCAAGGTAAGTTTAAATGAGGTCGGAAACAACATATAACAATTCCGGTAAGTCCTCATATGCAAATTTCGAAATTGGTCCAGAACTGAATAAACCTTATGTTCAAGTTGTTAAACAGCAAGTTAAGATGCACCAAGATGATCTACACGAAATTCTAGTCAAGTTACATATAAGGTTCATTTAATTCGGAGCTACAGCCTAGAAGATATGAGCAAAACAAGTTAAACATGGCATTGATGCAAAATGCATACAAACATCAAGAAAACACCTCAAAACAAGGATGCAACATGATAATATGAAACTACATGCAAAATCAAGTAAGTTTCATATAGAGCACACTCAAAACGGAGCAACGGTTCAACACATACACTCTATACAAGTCATAACAACAATCTGTCCAAAACAGCAACTAGGCATATTGCAAGCATCAAAACAACATGCTACAGCATCTCAACGTAAGAACAAAAGCCATGGGCATGAAGTACAGGTAAAGCATGAAAAAACATGAACACTAAGCTATCTCCAGAAATCAATAGATCATGCTCAAAAAGACATGGAAAGATTGCAAATAATAACAGTTTCAGACTTTGCAGAAATAACATCAGGTTGCAATGTTTAGAGCTATCAAACAACATGTTACAGGAACTTAACATGGCAAACAAAGGCATGGCATTAATCTACTAATTGCATATAACAAAAGTCCCTTACTGACCATGAACCAAACAGGCATAGAAAATATGATGGCACCCATGTAAACATGGCAAAAGATATGACAGATTCATACATGGCAGAAATAACAATAAGTAGGCATGTTGGTGAGCTTGAACCACTCACGACAGAGCAATACATGGCATGGCAAGGCAATCAAAAGTAAGAATACATGTTTTTGAAGCTAAGCATAGGAAGAGCAAGTTCATAGGGTGCAGGGATCACTAGCAAAACACATGGCCAAAACTAAACTTCATATTAACAGGCTGACAGCAATATTATTTAGCAAACTTTGGAGCAAGATAACGACATGATACATCAGGCTATATATGCAACCAGGGGCACGAATGGATAGAGCATGACATGTATAACAAAACATCCTTAGTGAACATCTCCAGATTGTGCGTAGAATAACTAGTAGCAGCAGGTTTACATAGCAACAAAATATAACAGAATCAGCCTAGCAAAACAGTAACAGCATGTACCCTCCTTAACAAGCTTGATGCACTCAGTACACAACTCACTAAAATACATGGATGTCACCCCTGGAAAGATGACATGTCCTAGATCAAAACACATGTAGACGTCAACCTCATAGGATGCACACATCAAACATGGCAAAAATGACAAATGAGCAAGTTATAACAGTTTCAGCAGATTAATAGCAACATGCACTCTTACAACGATGATTCAAACATCAAGATGAGCTCAAATGAAAATGATGCAATGCAATGAAATGAAGTACTTGTCGAGGCGAACAATTTTCCATATTACACGCACGAAACGGAGCTACGGGTGCAGAGTTATGATGCGATGAACTTGGCATGATAATGTCAAAAACCAGGGACTTAGTGGATTTTCAGGGTCAACCTAGATTCGCACGGAAATCAAAGCGGCGGCGGATCTCGCCGGATCCGAGGCGCCGGCGGCCGGAGTTTTCGGGGACGGAGCCGGGGAGGTCGGGGAAGCTGCCGGAGGAGGGGCCCGGCTGGATCTGGCCAGATCCGGCGCGTGGCGGCGACGGAGGAGGCCAACGGCGGCCGGGGCGGCGGCGGCACTCCACGGCGGC
>NC_057801.1:574157818-574192252 GCF_018294505.1 Triticum aestivum
GGCCGCGGCGGCACGCGGGACGGGGAGGGACAGGTGGCGGACGCCGGTTGGATGGACGGCGGCGGCGGCTTTGTCCGAAGGCGGCGGACATGTCCGGGCGCGGAGAGGGAGCGGGGCTAGGGTTTGGAGAGGGATTGATCCGCGAATTTCGGGGGAGGGGTGTTTATATAGGTAGAGGGAGCTAGGAGAGTCCAAATGAGGTGCGGTTTTCTCCCACACGATCGTGATCGAACGACCGAGAGCATGGAGGGGAGTTTTTTGTGTTTTGGGCCACTTTGGAAGCGGTGTTGGGCTGCAAAGAGAAGGAGGCTTTTGCGGTTACCCGGTCAACCGTTGGAGTACCAAACGACCTCCAAATGGCACGAAACTTGACAGGCGGTCTACCGGTGCTATACCAAGGGTGCTTGGCAAATGTCGGTCCATTCCGAGAACGTTTAACACCCGCACACGAAGAGAGGCAAGAAGGGAACGCCGGATGACATAGAAGTGCCGAATTGCAAAACGGACAACGGGGAAAATGCTCGGATGCATGAGATGAACGCGTATGCAAAATGAAATGCACATGATGATATGATAAAATGCAACACGCAAGCAAATGACATGGCAATGACGTCGAATAACTGGCGCACACCTGGCGCAACGAATCCGGGGCGTTACACCTGGGATCGGTGGAGTCAGTCGATCCGATGGCGGGCGTCGTTTTCTCCGACTCCCTCTCGGCGGCCAAGGCGGCCACCGAGAGTCGGATGCTCAACAGGCGGCGGGGAAACTCGCCGTTCTCTTCTAGGTGGGGGAGGCAGGTAGTCGTCCCACCGCTCCACTACTCTCGGCCGGCCGTCTTGGTCGCGCTCAATGGTGATGCAAGTCCGACTGTGACTGACAGCCGACTCTTTTTCTTTCCTTCCGCGGACTCCGCCAGTCGGCCTCCGAGATGTGCGCCTTGATCTCGGCGGGGAGGCAAGTCGTCATTCGGTTGCCGCAGCGCATCCGCGTGGCCGCCGGCCGTGTTCTGCGCAGCAACCACGTCGAGGAGCTGTTGGGCTCGCTCCGTCATCATGCGGCGCTCTTCGCCCTCGAAGTTCTTCAGCTCGTGAGTCGCCGCTTGGGCAGCGCGGATGTTCTACGCAGGGGTGGCGTATACGGGGTGTTTAGCCCCGAACAAGTCGGCGATGGTCGCACCGCATTGCCGGACCGCGCCTAGGCGGCTCGGCCCAGTTGGAGCCGGCGAGCCGCCCACGGCGCGATCCATTTCGCGCTGGTAGGCTTCTGACAAGCGCGTCATGCTCGCCAGCCTCTTGGCGCCTTCGATGATCTGAAGGCGGCATGTCTCCAGCGTCTCGGCGTCTGCGTCCTCTGGAATGGGCGCAGTGAGGTCTTGTAGGGCCGCGGCGACCGGGTCCTAAGCTTCTTCACCGGAGCACTCATCGTGACTGATGACGAGCACCTCCGTGACGGCGCTTCCGTCCCTCTCCTCGTGAGGAAGCAGCTCGTCGTAGACCACCACGTTGGTGGGGAAAGTGTCAAGCGACACGGTGTCGGAGTCGACCAGCATCGGGTCGGTGGAGCCTACGGACTCCAAGTCCACGGCAGGCTCGCTGGCGACGTGGAGTTGGTCGAGGAGGCCCGCGAGGAGACTCTCGGGGCCACCCGTGCCTGCGTCGGATGCTGGCTCGTTGGAAAGTCGAACCTCGCCGACAAGTTCGGTGAGGCTGCTCGCTGCACATGCGGCCTTTGCGCCGCGCAGCGCGTCGATGCAGACTCCATCTGGCGAGCCTGCTGGCTGCGCTCGCCAGGGAGGAAGAGGATTCCCGTCCAGAACAAATCTCCGGACGATGGTGCACCAGGCCCCACGGTGGGCGCCAAATGTCGGGGGTTGGGTGCGAGTAGAACATCGTCGGTGCCTGGAAACGGGATGAGGCGAAGACATGCACGCCGGCGGATCTTACCCAGCTTCAGGGCTCTCCGAGGAGATAACACCCCTACTGCTGCTCTGCGGGGTCTCCGCATGATCACGAAGGCAAAGTGAATACAAGGGTGCTCCTAGAGCTGTTTCTGGAGGAAGGAGAATACAAGGCTAGTTCTCTCCCTCCTTTGTGTTCTGTCTAATGCTACTGGATGCGAACCCTTTGCATGGGTGCCCTGGGGGGTCTATATAGGCCTACCCCCTAGGGTTACAATGGTAAATCCGGCTGGGCGCGGGTCCCAACCATCTGTCTCTCAAGTGCCGTCTTCTCTGCCGACTCCTGGGGCCCGCCGACTGGTGGTTCCCGCCGACTGGCCTGGTACGAGGGCGTCAGCCCGTGTCCGCCGCGGGCGGGTCTTGCCGGCTGCGGATTACTGTAGTCGTGATTCTAATGACGCGGGCTTGGTCGTGGGGTCATGGCGACAGTGCTGCCGCCTAATGGGCGATCACTGTTGCCATTCCCCTGTCCCATCTGGTTAATGGCGTGCGGGGCCCGTGGGAGGGGCCGGCCGACTCCAGGGAGCCGACTCCCAACGGATCCTACTCTCGGCGCTCCCGCCGTCTTCAATACTCTCGCTGACTGGTAGGCCCCGCCGTCTCCGGGCCGTACAGACAGGAGGTCGTGGGTACAAGGCCCCGCCCCAAGGGCTGATGTCAGTGCTGGCATGGCAACAGTGCCGCGCCGGGCGAAGATCTCCTGCGAGTACGGCGCACTGTGGCCATGCTTGCCTTTAATCACTCGGTGGTTGGGAGTCGCGGGCCGACTCCCCGTAGTCGGCTTCTTCGGAGTCGCCTCTGGAACTCGGCTTGGATGAGAGTCGCCTCTGGGACTCGGCTTGGATGAGAGTCGCCTCTGGGACCCGGCTTGGATGAGAGTCGCCTCTGGGACTCGGCTTGTCTTAGGTTTCTTGAGGGGCGCAGTATGCCCCGATGTCTTGAAAGGTTCTGGGACTCGGGTTAGCCTACCCGTGGCCCATTACTCCGACAAGGACCAGGGCCTCTATAAATAGGACTAGCCACCAGAGAGGAAACGGACGGATTCATCGAACTCACTCAAGCTGTTCATCACACCAGCTCAAGAACACCTCTCGCGAGGTTGTTCTTCCCCTGTACTGTTCATCATCAGCCCTTGAGACAATCCACCACACCACACACTTGAGTAGGGTATTACACCACAACGGTGGCCCGAACCAGTATAAATCTTGTGTCCCTCGTGTTGTTCAGTGTTTTTAGCTTAGATCTCACGAGGCGATCGAACGTAGATCCGTAGGGGAGAGATCTTCGTGCGCACCCCGTTCGAACCTTAAGGGTCTGTCAGAACCCAACATCCGAAAAATTGCTATCTTCTGTAGATGACAGTCACCATGATTGTAGTTGAACGTACGGTCATAACCGATGTGCTCAATCTCTGGGTAGTCTAAGATTTTTGGAAGTGGAACCCGGTGACGAGTGTACACATTCACAAGTTCCCACTCGCAGTTGGACCCAATATAAACAACCCAATCTCCATTTGCGCCTGCCCAAGCCTTACTCTCAAGCGATGGCATCTTAACATCACACGTATCATTATCAAGCAGCACCAACTTGCACAAGGCGAGGCCTCCGTCGTCGGCGCACCGGTGAACAGGGTCACGGTGAAGAAGATAGGGGAGATCAATCCGCTCCTAGACCCTTGGGTTCCTCGTAATGATGTTATTAGTTGAGTCGAGATTGGTCTTGAAAGAATCTGCCATCCTAGCCGAGGTGATGACGTCACACCGATCAATGAGTTCCTCCACCACGTCATCATTCAGATCGGGGCAAGAATAACGGGGTCATTTCTGGCCTGTTCCCTCCATGGAGAAGATGATCGAACAATGGCAGAAGGAAGGGTGAAGGAAAATGGAGGAGGGAGGAAGAGCATGCGACAACAGTTCCAACTTGAGAGGGAAAGGCGAAGAGTCGGTGGACGGTTGCCACAGTACACGAAGAGGCGCCCCGTCCTACATAGACGTCCGTTCGTAAATTGTACAAAAGGACTCGTCGTCGTATCACTGACATGTGGGAACGGGACCACATGTCAACGAAGAGGCTAGTTGGGAGCGGACAGTTTCCACAGAGGTCACACAATGACGACAAGGCAGTATTGTCAGACCTACAGCCCCCGCGGGATGGCTTCCATCCCCCACACGAGTGAAGCCACTTCACACCCCCATGCGGTTGGTCTGCCATGCCGCTCGTCCAACTCCAGAGCGTGCAGCTCGGACACGCGCTCGCTCATCCTCCTTTCCATCGATGCCCCAGAGCTACCCAACCACGGCTACGTGTTTTGCGCACCTGGTGGCCAGATTTGGAGGGGATCCGGTCGGGCTTGAGCTTGCCGGGCTGTGGAAGGCCCCGGCAAGGCCGCAAGGCCGCATGCAGGTACTGACTCCTCCTCTAGCCGCTCGGATCAACACCGTCGGTGGTCCACCCGCAGATACATGAATGGCGGTCGGCTGGGCTCGGTGCTGGACCAAAAGCTCGTCGGCGCACCACTACCACTCATTACGTGTGATGACTGCCCAAAGAAGGTCTTGCGCCGCGTGTCTACAATGCCGGAACATTCCGAATGGGTGTTCATCAAGTGCTCAACCGATGGGGTATGTGCTACTTTAGCTTCAATTGTACTCTCGGATTAGACTAGTCATGCTAACTTAAAATTTTATTGTGTAGAATGGATGCAAGTTTTGGTATTGGGAAGAAGAGTATATCGATATATTGATAGAGCGCAATTTAGTAGATGTTCTAGCACTTTTAGCTAGCATAGAGGCTAGAGATGAGACTAGTGCACTTGTTGATAGAATAGAGGCTAGACATGAGACTAGATGCGACGAAGCAACGTCTACTTCTTTACACTCGAAGAAGAAAGAAGCATGCAAGATCGAGCCTCCGCAGATCAACAATGAATGCATCGAGAAGGCACTAATCCAACTTACAAGAGCAGTTATGGAAGTTGGATATCTTCTAAAATGTATTCTCCTGGTTCTTGTATTCTTTGGTGTTGCTTTTCTAGTCAAATTTTGGTGATGTATTTCCATGTACCAAAAATCAATGATGAAAAAAAAGATATGTGTTTACAAAGAAAAATGTACGTGGCCGGGATGCATCCGCGCGTTGGGCGCACGGCCACCGCATCCGAGAAATGGCCCGGACACGACCCCATTACCCTACCCAAACAAATAGAATCCGGGAAAAATGGAGGTCCGTTTGGGGTCCTGGGTTGGAGTTGGCCTAACAAGTGGGGCCGCAGTTGAGGAAACCAACTATCGGCAAACCCCCACCTCGCCCGCCGCATGATGGCTGAGTTAGAGAAACGACGAGGTTGAAGAGATAGCTGTAGCACAGACTCCAAGAAATATGGTGTCAGATGGAAGTCGTGCTGGTGGCGTGTGCTGTACTCCTGGACGTGAATGCTTGTTCTGGATCATGCCACCCTACTATATTGTATGTAGTATCGAGGATTCAAGGTGCTCGTTACATACAACGAACACATTAACATATGGCCCACCTCACACTGTGGCCAAATTTCCCGGAGTATGTGCTAGGTTAAAAAGTGTTCTTTGTGAGGGTGGGTGGCTGGTTTCAAGTTTAAAACTTGTTGTATTACGTATACGTAGACGTAGAGATAGTGCATCAGTTTTGAAAGTTTGAACCCAAACATCAGAATATACGCAATTTCTACTGGACTCATCCGAGGATCTAGGATGATGGGATTCTCAGCTACAGTAAAAATACCCACCCGACGCGCGAAGCATTTGAAGCTAGTACAAGTAGTATTACAATTGTTGATTGGCCTCATCCAATAACATGTTGCAATGTACGTACAATTATATATTTGGAAAAAAAAGTGCCTCGTCGCAGCACCCACTCATAGAAGCGACTTGAAATCCATTCATAAATTTAGTAAGTTTATCATAGGCATATCATTCTATTACATACGACAGGTCATCAACCCACAATGACAACGAGGATACATTATAAATATGAAAGTTTTCATCACAAAACAAATAACAAGCGACGAAATGAACTTCATCTCAACCACTCGTCGGCGTTGGAAACACTTTCTTTGAAACAGAAGTGATTCTCTAGGAAGGGGCAGCTACTTTCAATCTCAAGACCAACACAGAACTGATCATCCAGGCTGAAGTGGCCTATGTCAGGACGCATATTGTGATAGCCACGGTAGGGAACCATAGCAATGTTCGAGGTATAGATACAATTGCTTCTCATAAATGGTAGTAGCGTTGTGTCAATAGCAGCTGGATCGCCTTTCACCATGATTGGATAGTTTTGTTCAAGGAAGAGCGAGTTTCCTCCAAGAGTATCAATACTAAACCAGGGACAAGGTGTTGGCGCTTGCACAGTAGTATCAATCCCGAATACCCTTCAACGGATGTTGGAATAGGTTCGGAGAGTGCAACCATGGGAGACAACACCTGCTTCCTTAGTAACATTAGTGGTGCCCTGTATACAGACAAGAAGAGGTGATCCATCGGAATAAGTTGCTAGCCGCCACTGAGTATATGGGTCCTCATGCTCGTGATCATCATCATCGTCATCTCCCCCATGGTTATAAAAAATTTCAAGTATAGGTGGTGGAATGTTCACAGGACCTTGGAAACACAAGAAGGTTAATTAGTAAAGGGAAACTAGCTAACCCGCATGCATGTGTATGAAACAATTATAATTACGATGGAAGACAAACGTACCGAAAGCATAAGGATTTCATGCAAAAATAGTGCCACGAGTGGTGGCAGCAAACACAAGACCCTCGTATTGAATTACATCACAGTACTCATCATCCGTGTATAGAAATTGATTTTTGAGCAATATCCATCGAGTCGAACTATGAAGGAAGGCAACAAGCTTGTCGAAGATAGCAACAACTTCATAGTTCGTGTAAACCCAAGAGTGGTCGGCAACTCGACCAATTGCTATCTTCCGTAGACGACAGTCACCATGATTGTAGTTGAACGTACGTAGAATACCGGTGTGCTCAACCTCTAGGTAGTGTTAGATTTTTGGAAGTGGAACCCGGTGACGAGTGTACACATTCAGAAGTTCCCACTCATAGTTGTACCCAATATAAACAACCCAATCTCCATTTGCGCTTGCCCAAGCCTTACCCTCAAGCGATGGCATCTTAACATCACACATATCATTATCAAGTGGCATCAACTTGCACAAGGCGAGGCATGCGTTGTCCGCGCGCCAGTGACCAGGGTTACGGTGAAGAAGATAGGGGAGATCAAACCTATCTTGGACCCTTGGGTTCCTTGTAATGATGTTATTAGTTGAGTCGAGAATGGTCTTGAACGAACCTGCCATGCTAGCCGAGGTGATGACGTCGCACCAATCAGTGAGTTCATCCACCACGTAATCATTCAGATCGGGGCAATAATAACGGGGTCATTTCCGGCCTGCTCCCTCCATGGAGAAGACGGTCGAACAATGGCTGAAGGAATGGGAAGGAAAATGGAGGAGGGAGGAAGAGCGTGCGACAGCAGTTCCAAATCGAGAGGGAAAGGTGAAGAGTCAGTGGACGGCTGCCACGGTACACGAAGAGGCTCCCCGGCCTACATAGACATCTATTCAGAAGTTGTACAAAAGGACCCGCCGTTGTCTCAATGACATGTGGGAATGGGACCACATGTCAATGAAACATGGTGTGTAATTTCTCGTGCAAAATGCGATCTGGCCACGTTGGCCCGAGGTGCCGCATTAGTTATCGACCTTTATTTTTTATTGGCGTGCCATTCAGTTTTGAAGCATGACTAACTGGTACTGTATGGAGAGAAAATATAAACTACTCTACCACTACTCCACATCTAGTACTAGTAGTATAAAAAAGATATATAGGCTGGAGCTTCAGCGCTTTCTAGCTAAGGGCTGCCCACTTGCTTCTCACACTATCACCCTCTCTCCAGATCTGAAAAATATGGCCTCTCTCTCCCTCCTCATTGGTGGTCACAGATCCGCCGGGGAAAAAAAGGACGTGTAGCGTTGATGCACTCGTCGGCGGCGAGCAAGGTCACGCACTGACGACAAGGCCGGCCTCTCTGACCTAGCGCCCGCGCGGGATGGCCTCTGTCCCCAGGCTCGCTACCGTAGTGTGTGTGGAGGACGTCGACCACGAGCGAAGCCACTTCCCGCTGACCCTCTGGTATGCTACCTCTTTTTGAACCATACCCTTGTTCCCCATCTGCCACATCGCTGCATGTGGATCTTTTTCCACTCCACCATCTTCCCAATTTGCTATCCTTTGCTCTGCTGGTCACGCAGACGAAAACCTTAATTTGCACTATTAAAGAAAACCCTACTTCATGCACACTAATCCATGTCTGGGTTGAATAAGGAAAGGAAGGTAGACTGTACTGTCCAAGAGAGTAGGCATCGAACCTGCATCTAGGTTGAAAAGGGGAAAATCAGTAGCTAAGGAACGAGTCTCGTGTCTCTTGGTTGAAGAATGGTAGAAAAGGCATGACAACGCAATAGAGAATGTCCAGGTCGATCGGTTTGTTGTCCTCACATAGGAAAAAGGTGGCTAAAGAGAACAAAAATGGGACGTAATCCACATATGCTACCTGGATATTTGTTGCTCTGGGCAACCATACCTCCCTCACCACTCTATGCGTCCGTGGAGGTACATCGTACTAGTGCACTCACTGTATGAATGGGCCTCCCATGCTATTATTGCCACTTTTTTGCTTTTAGTATAACGCCAGCGGTCAAGTCAAGCAATGCTACTGCTAAAGTGATGCCACATTTAACTAATGCCGCACTCAGTCTAATGCCACCGATAAATTTAAGCAATGCCATTTAATGTCACTGGATTATTTCAGATTTAGCTGTTGATTGTGGATGTATTAAAGATCTTTCAGCTAAGGCATTCTAATGTTCTTGCACAGCTAGTATACCAACGATGAATCTTGTTACTACCTTCAGATTTTTGCATTGTTAATGCTTATAGATTACAACCTCACTTTCATGAGATAACTCAAATTTTTTGTACAGTGTTAAGAGGAAAGGTCAAGAGTGGGCACCTCCTCCTCCGGCTGTTCTCTTGATTCATTTAATCAAGTTTTTATGTTTGACCGATTATCAAGATTGGGATATCAATTTTTAGGTCCCCTCGAGTTTGAAATAATATTTACCTTGAAGGTACATGGTTTGCAATTTTTTATACTATTATTACTTAATAATGCTAGTTACCTTCAGACTTTTGTATTTTGTTTAATGCTCTTGCACAGCTAGTATACCAATGCTCAAACTTGTTGCCTTTACATTTTGTTTTGTTAATTCTTATAGAAATCTTCCAGTGCTAGAGCTTATGGAAATCTATTCAATAAAACCATTGTACTGTACCCTGTAATAAAATAACTACTCTATTGTTGCACTAGCCACTGGATTAGTGTATATTTGTACTATTCAAATGGTGTTGCATTAGCGTATGGACATATATAAACTGTGGCAAGCTTTCCCAGATATGTGCTCAAGAAAACTACTACCTGTTTTTCTAAATACTAGTCACACCTTATATAAACGTTTGGGTACTTTAAATTGAACTGCGAAAATGTCTTATATTAAGGAACATAGGGTGTAGAGTTCACTCAAATTATCCCGGTAAAGCTAGTCACACCTTTGTTAAAATTAATGTTCATTATGTTATCAGAGGAGGTCTGTATGTTTGTCTCTAATGCCTGTCGACTACATACCTGACATCATGGTATAATGTTAAGTCATTTTCTTTTGTACAGTGTCACTGAATTGTCAAGGCGGTGATGGCATTTTATTTTAGTTGAACTGCACAAAATATGCTTAAAAGAAGAGGAAAGGTCAGGAATGGCTCATTTTTTTAGAAAAAACTATGTATGCCTTCCTGACATCAGTCGATCTTGCCTTATTTATTCCTTCAAACAGGTGGTTAGAAACAGTGTTGCTACTTTTTCCCATTATGAAATTGGAATGCTTATATTTGAGAGTCTATGCTTCAACTAGGGCCACTTTTATAGTAATCACACTTTCAATATCTATGCAAACAGGGATGCTCGATTTTAGTGCAACTGCACAAAAAGTCCAAATGGTTCAACATTAGGAGCATGTTTTCTTCCAAACCTTTATATCCAATTGGTGGCACTATGAGATGTTCATTATGAAGGTACATGGTTTGCTACTATCTTGCTACTCTTTTTGTACTGTCATTAAATAGTAATACTAGTGGTTTGCATGTGAATTTATTGGCAGGGTGGACCTACATTGGAGGTGCAGGACAAGATTCAATGATTGGATGCTCAATTTCGGTTGTATCGATTTCACCTCTTCCATCACTGCGAACATGGATATCCTTAGTCTGATCAAGAATAGGCGCTATATTTCTGCTCTGAACCAGCAAATCTATTCAGTATGAAATTGTCCAGGGCAAAACATGACTGTATCAAATTGTCCAGTGAAAAACATGACAGATGCTAAGCGGAAGAGACGTGTTTAAACCGAAAATACAAGGTGGGGTATATGTTTACTAGCTGCTTGATATTTGTGCAGACAAAGATTTTTGCCCGTTGCTATTTGTCAAACAAACAAAGTGACCGCAATTTTGGTTGAACTGCATAGGATAATAGTATAGTCACTACATGCAGTGCCATTTGAAAATAGACACAGAAAGATTGGATAGTCAGTTCATGGACTGCAGAAAAGTAGTACGGTACTATTTATTGGCCAACACTAGGTGCTTCATTGCTTTGGTTTGATTATACAATGGGCATCATTTTGCCTAAGTTAAAGTTTGTATTCCGAAAATAGTCTCGCCGTGTGACGGAGAGAAGACCAAATCATATTGCAGTGGATGTTCCTCCATCATGTGTGGTTCATTCTCATGGTTCCAGCTGTCGGTGAAACCACTTACGTTTGCAAGAGGAATTGTAGACTTCACAAACAAATTTGTTTTTCACTCTGTACTGAATGTTGGCCAAGAGAAGCATCTATGTTAGTAGGAAGAACAGATGTGTTTTCTAGATCTTTGCTTTTGGAGCAACATATTTGTATATGATCTGTGAATCATTGAGATGCATTAACATGTTGATCTTATGGATGGGAATTGTACTAGTTGGTTTTGAATTTGGGCTACTAATGTGAACATATTACAATGCCAGGCCTGTGAGTCTCGTGTGAACATTTCTGAAGAAACTGCCAACAAACACGTTTGCAAATGCCTTATCTCCCAACGAACGTTCATCAGCTAATGCGATCGTACACGTACACCATCCGACCTACTCGATCCTACACATACACTATCCGACCTACTCGATCCTACACGGATAAACAGCAAATCACGCACGTACTACCTCCTTTCTGGTTTGCAGGGCTCAATTCAAAAAACGACCAACTCGATCCTACACGAATAAATAGCAGATCACGCACGTACTACCTCCTTTTCGGTTTGCAGGGCTTAACTCCAAAATCTAACCAACCAAGGTAGATGATGAGTGGTGGAATCATTTTTGACAAGGGGATAGTACCTCATCTGGATGATTCGAGTGCATTCGTTTCACCGTCATGCTAGCGTGCGACCCGGCACGGACGGGACGCACCACTGACGGGACAGGACATGAATTGAATTCTGATGACCGCGATGACTGTTGCGTTTCCCGCAACACGCTGGTTCGCCTACCTTCCACCTATAATTACTGTTTCCCGGCCTTCTCCCATGGCACCATCACCCAACTCGCCCTATCCTCATAAGCCCCCATCGGCCCAACGTCGCTCGCCACTTATCCTCGCTCTCGGCACGCCCGCCATGCCCCCGCCCGTCCATGATAGGCAACGCCGGAGGCGGTCACCGTCGGAACTAGTGTTCGGTTTTTCACCGGAAGGAATACGGAGGGAGGAGGTGTTCTATCGGTCTTTACATGGCAATGCGGAGGTCAAGGACTTGTTGGAGCGCGACCTCCTGGCGGAGGAGCAGCGTATCACCGATTTGCGCCACCAGCGGGGCATGGAGCAGCAGCGTACCGCCGCTTTGAGTCGCGAGCAGAGCGCCCGTGACTGGGCCGAATACATGGAGGGCGGCGCCCGGCAAATAGTCGTAGAGGCTGTCGGGCACGCACGCGTGCGCGACGCCGAATTTTACTACCAGCTCGTCAAGTGGGTTTCCTGCTTAGAAGCCAAAGCTACAGTGGACCACGCCGGCCAGGAACGGGCCAACGCACACGAGCAACGTGCCCTATCACACGTCCGGCAAGTCCAAGGCGAGGAGGAGGACGTCAGTGCCGGCATTTAGCGTGTACCGTAGATGGCGGCTGACATCGTCTAGTTAGCTAAGAGTAAGTTAGTACTTGTACACTACTAGAGTATTAGTGGGAGTAGATAGTTAACTTGGCTATGATGGTTGTCAACGTGGAAATTCAGTACTCTATATCTGGACCAGACCTGTTACTTTGCTCTGAATGTTGATCTTTCCGTTTGAACGTATGGAATGGGCTGTTATTTTTTTAAATGGGTTGTATTTGTCCGCCGCGGGTTTAGAGGCTGACTTGTGGGCCTACAAAGTTGACGCGTACACAATCAGGAGATGATTGTACGTGGAGAGGATGAAAGCAGGGACCCACCAACGTCATGGCAGTACGCAAGCAAGTGCCTCCTTATTTCAAGCTAATAAAAAATGGATCCTCCTAATGGATTTCTAACATCTGGGTCCCATGCCATTGTCAACGTAGTCAATAAATGAGATAATTGCACAACGAGCCGGCTGACACCAGGGACCCAGCAGCTCGCCCAGTTATTTTTGTTTTGGGTTAATTCGATAAATTCCACTCCAAATCTGGTGATTCTGAGAAATGCCACTGCAATTTCCAAACTTTGAAAAATGCCATTTCGAGTGGCATTTTTTGAAGTCTGGACTGGCGTTTTTCAAAGTTTGCAAATTGCAGTGGCGTTTTTCAAAGTTTGCAAAAATTGCAGTGGCATTTTTCAAAGTTTGAAAATTGCAGTGGAATTTTATGAATCGCCATAATTGGATTGGCATTTATCTAATTTGTTTTTGAGACGGAAGCAGTGTGTCAACTGGGCTGTGTGGGGCACTCTGGCCTGTCTAGACAGCCTTTTCTTTTATGTTTACCACAGACTAGCCCAGTAGTTTTTTTGTTCTTTCTGAAAATGGCTAGCCCAGTTTTCTTGTGATTTGTCAAGTAAGTCGCTTTGTCACGCCTGTTGGGCTACAAACTTTCAAGATGATGAGAGCTTCATTCGGCTGGCTGAGAAAATGGCCTATCAGTAATGAGAAATGGGTTGTACATTTTTGAAACACATCCAACCGGCAATTAGTTTCAATTTTTTTTTCATTTTGAGATTTTAAATTGCATTGATTTTTATGCGTGGACAATTTGTTGGATTTTATATTGATATACATTTATTTTTAAAATCAGTTTGAATGTGACTCGAAATTTCAGGATTAAAAACAGTTCGGACCGCACCGAAATATGCAAAATTTTGTATAATTTTTTAACCGTGCCCACAATATGGGCTGTAATGCTGACAAAAAGAATATGGGCTCCAAAAAACCTTAAGAATTAGCAAATGGGCTATAAATTATTAGAAATAATGGCAGATTGGTTGTATGTTGTTTCCCACAGATTTGAGGCTTTCCTAAAAAAAGGTTGCCGCACAAGCAATGACTGTTGGATGTCCATACAACGGCCGTCGTGCTTCTTCAATCTCTGCTCTTCCTTCTCCAGCCGCTCAAACAAGCGACGGCGGGACTGCCTACTCCCTCCTCCCACGGTCGGCTGTGCTGCCGCGCAGGCCTCACCGCCCCACCGTACTCCCATCGCTAGTGTCGGAGTAAATGACCACGGGTAGCCTAACCGGCTCCCTTTGGCCCTCAAAAAATAATGGGCCGACCGAGCCTCGAAGCACCTAAGACACAGGGCCGCCTTCTTCCAGCCGGCTATCACATAGGCCGGCTGGCGAAAGGCGGCCCGGCCATAAACAACCTTTGGAGGACGCCATGATGGGGCCGACTTCAAGAAGCCGGCCCATGAAGGACCGACTCCAAGACGCCGGCCCATGAGGGACCGATTCCAAGAAGCCAGTCCGTGAAGGGCCGACTCCAAGAAGCTGGCCTTAGGAAGGCGGCCGTGGGTCGCACCCTAAAGTCCACCCCCCATAACGGTGACGGGACGGGGCGTGGCCAGAGTGGACCCTGCCACCCCCGAATCCCGGAACATACAAGGCTACAGCACGCCGTACGGGGCAGCCATCTCCTGTCCGGTGAGGCACTGTTGCCATGCGGATCATGACAGCATCCACGACGGGTTGCCAGTACGGCCCGTAGGCAGTGGGCCCCTTTGGTCAGAGAGGCATCCGAAGGCGGCCCGACCCCTCCCCCCCAGCCGGCCTAAGGTCGGGCCGGCTTCCTATAGCCGGCTTGCTCCACCCTCGGGGCGCGCGCACCATTAAGCAGACAAGACGAGGTAAGGCTACAATGCCGAAGGCGGCGGCACTGTAGCCATGCTTACCTCGACAAAGCCCTCGTCATCAGAGGCGAGGCAACAGTAACCAGCCCCCGACAGGACCCCACAAGCGGTGGGGCCGGCCTGTCGACCAATGGGCCGGCAGCCGGCGGGACCCACCAGTCGACGAGCCCCAGAAGCCGGCGGAGAAGCCGGCGGTCGTAGACGCTGACGGCCTGGGCCCGCACCCAGCCGGATTACCATTTTACCCCCGGGGGTAGGCCTATATAAACCCCCCGGGACACCCATGCAAAGGGTTGATCTCAGAGAGTTTTAGACACCACCATAGGGAGAGAAGAGAGCTAGCCTTGCCCTTCTTCCTCCTCCCTCCGAACAGCTCAAGGAGCCTCTTGTAGCTTCTTATCAATCTAGTGATCATGCAGAGACCCCGCAAAGCAGGAGTAGGGGTATTATCTCCACGGGGAGCCCCCAACCTGGGTAAGATCCACCGGCGTGCATGTCTTCGCCTTATCCCGTTTCCAGGCACCGGCGATGTCTTACTGGCTCCCACAATGATAAGCCATCCGTTGGCATATGTCGCACCTACCACCCGACATTTGGCGCCCACCGTGGGGTCAGGTGCACCATTGTCCGGAGACCTGCTCTGGACGGGAACCCTCTTCCTTCCCAGCAAGCGTAGCCAGCCCGGCACGCCCGATGATGCTTGCCCCGACGCGCTGCAAAGAGTCGACGACGCCTGCGCAGCGAGCTGCCTCACCGATCTTCTTGGCAAGACTCGCGTCTACGACGAGCCCGCATCCGACGCGGGCACAGGCTGCATCGAGAGCCGCCTTGTCAGCCTCCTCGACCAACTCCACATCTCCAGCGAGCCTACCGCAGACTTGGAGTCGGTCGGCTCCACCGACCCGATGCTTGTCGACTCCGACACGGTGTCGCTCGACGCCTTCCCCACCGATGTGATCATCTTCGACGACCCTCTCCCTCGAGCTGACAGTAGCGGCAACACCGTCACCGAAGTGCTTGTCATCAGCCATGGCGTCGCCTCCGACGAGAACGCCCGCGACGCCCTGCAGGCCGCGTTGCACGATCTGTCCACCCCCATCCCGGCGGACGCTGACGCTGAGACGCTGGAGGCACGCCGCCTCGCCCTCCTTGTGGAGGGCCAGAAGATAGCTACCATGAGACGCCTCACGGAGGCCCACCAGTGCAAAGTCGACCGCACCGCCTTTGGCGCGCCGCCTCTAGAAGGGCCAAGCCGAGTCGGCGTTGTCAAGAAACGCAGCGCGGCCATCGCCAGCATGCTAGGAGCGGACCGCCCAGTCTACGCCACCCCCCTCGAGAATCTACGCGCCGCCCAGTCGATTGTTGACGAGCTAAACGAACTGGGGGCCGACGAGCTCCCCTACATGACTAGATGCATCCAGCAGCTGATTGACGCGGCCGCCGAACGGCACGAAGCCGGCGTCCGAGCTGGAAGCCCCCCCTCCCCGAGAGCACGGCGCGATGTCGTGTACGCCGACTGCGGGTGGCGCCCGTACAAGACAAGAGAAGGAGCCGGCTCCTAGCTGCAGCCGGACTCGAATCACCATCGAGCGTGACGCAGAAGGCCGTCCCCGAGGTGTGGAGCGACGAGGTGACCCGCCTCCTCCTCCGCCTCGCAGGAAAGATATCCCACCCCGCCGCCTGTCGAGCATCCGACTCTCAGCCGCCGACTTGGCCACTGCGAAGGAGTCGGCGAGAATGATGCCCGCCATCGGATCAACCGCCTTGCGCGATCCTTGGCCCTGGAAGAAGAAGATGATGCCGGCCCGCCTTGTTTCGGACCCCGCATCCGCGAGAAGCCCTTTCCCAAAGGGTTCTCGCTCCCAAGAGACACGCCCAAGTACAACGGCTCCGTGAAGCCGGAAGACTGGTTGATCGACTACTCCACCGCGGTTTGCATAGTAAACGGCAACCGATGCGTTGCCGTGAAATATGTTCCCCTGATGCTCCAAGGCACGGCGCGCACCTGGCTCAACAGCCTCAAGCCTTATAGCGTCAACAGCTGGCCATCATATGCAACTTCACCAGCACCTACAAACGGGCTCCCAAGCCCCGACAACTGTCCTTGTGCATACAAGGGCCTAGCGAGTCAACCCGTGACTACCTCACGCATTGGGCCGAGCGTCGCAACTCCTGCGAAGGGGTGCACGAGGTCCAGACCATAGAGTACTTCACCGCCGGGTGCCGTGAGGGCACTCTTCTCAAGCACCGACTCCTCTGGGACGAGCCGACAACCCTTGATGAGCTACTGATCATCGCGGACAAGTATGCCACGGCTGACTCCTCAATGAAGACTGAGCTCCGGGTAGACGCCTTCGGAAAAGTGCTGGCGCCGGCTCCATAGACGCCGGCTAGAGAATCAAGCCGGCACCCGTATCAAAACAACCACAAGCGCAAGGCCCCAATGCCGCCTTCCACTAGCCGGCAGGTGGCTACGATCGAAGAAGAGCAGCCTAAGGGACGGCCGGCTCCCAAGAAGCAGAAGGGCGGCAGGCCGGCTTGGCAGCCCGCTCTCTCCTACGAGCAAACTCTCGACGCCCCCTACAAGTTCCACAGCGGCGCGAAGCCGTCCAACCACACAACCCGGAAGTGCCATTGGCTCATCCGCATTTCCAAGGGCGAGGGGTTGTTGCCGCCTCCGCCTGCTGGCCAGCCGCCTCCTGCCCCACAGCAGCCGGCCGCTCGGGCTGTAGTCGGAGCTATCCAAGACGAGTTCCCGGATGAGCAAGCCGCGTACATCGTGTTCACCAGCCAGATAAAAGATTGGCGTAGCTGGCGCCGACAGCAGCAAGAAGTCAAAGCAGTCGCCTCCAGTAACCCTGAGTTTATGCACTGGTCAGAGAAGCCCATCAGCTGGAGCCGGGACGACCACTCAGAGGTGATGCCGTCTCCTGGCTCCTACGCCCTTGTTTTGGATGCCACCCTGGCGATGGAGAGGCGCGCCGCCTGTTTTTCCCGCGTGCTGATAGACGGCGGGAGCAGTATCAACATACTATACCGAGATACAATGGAGAAGCTCAACATCAAGCCGAAGCAACTCATGCCAAGCCGGACTGTATTCCACGAAATCGTACCCGGCTTGTCCTGCTCACCAATCGGCAAGATCAAGATGGATGTCCTGTTTGGGGACAAGGATCACTTCCGCCGAGAGGCAATATGGTTCGAGGTAGTGGATTTGGAGAGCCCGTACCACGCATTGCTTGGCCGACCAGTGTTGGCCAAGTTTATGGCTGTGCCCCACTATGCCTACCTCAAGATGAAGACGCCGAGTTCCAAGGGCATTATCACCATAGCCGGAGACTATAAGAAGTCTTCTGAGTGTGCAGCAGCCAGCAGTCGGCAGGCCGAGTCCCTCGTGATCGCCGAAGAGAAGAAGATGCTGGATCGAGTTGTGACCTTGGCTGGCAAGCAGCCGGCCCTGTCTCCTAACCCCAAATAATGTGAAGCTCAAGGTTATTTCCAGCCGGCCAATGAGACAAACAAGATACCCCTGGACCCGGAGCACCCAGAGAGGCACACTGTCATAGGCACAGGCCTTGACAGCAAATAGGAAGGCGAGCTCGTCGATTTCCTCCGTGAGAATCGGGACGTCTTTGCATGGTCTCCCAAAGACATGCCGGGTGTCCCGACGGATTTCGCCGAGCACAAACTACACGTCCGATCTGATGCAAAGCCGGTCAGGCAGCCCTTGCGCCGCCTGTCAGAAGAGAAGAGAAGAGAAGAGTAGTCGGAGAAGAAATAGCCTGGCTTCTGGCAGCCGGCTTCATTATGGAAGTGTTCTTTCCAGAATGGCTTGCCAACCCGGTCCTCGTGCTGAAGAAAAACAAGCAGTGGCGCATGTGCATCGACTACACCAGCCTCAACAAAGCCTGCCCTAAAGATCCGTTCGCCCTGCCACGAATTGACCAAGTGATAGACTCCACAGTCGGATGCGAGCTGTTCAGTTTCTTGGATGCTTATTCAGGCTACCACCAGATAAAGTTGAACCCGGCTGATCGCTTGAAGACCGCCTTCATCACCCCATTCGGAGCTTTCTGTTACCTGACCATGACATTCGGCTTGAGAAATGCCGGTGCCACCTTTCAGCGTTGCATGCAGAAATGCCTCCTCAAGCAACTCAGCAGAAATTCCCACGTCTATGTAGACGATGTCGTGGTGAAGAAGGAGAAACACGGCACCCTCCTGGAAGACCTCAAGGAGACCTTTGAGAATTTGCGCCGGTTTCAGATCAAGCTCAACCCGGAGAAGTGCGTGTTCGGTGTACCAGCCGGCCAGCTTCTAGGCTTCCTGGTCTCCGAACGCGGCATCGAATGCAACCCAGTGAAGATCAATGCCATAGAGAGCATGAAGGTCCCTACCAAGCAACGAGACGTCCAAAAATTCACCGGATGCCTGGCGTCTCTGAACCGCTTCATGAGCCGGCTCGGAGAGAAGCCTCTCCCCCTCTACCGACTCATGAAGAAGTCCACTCACTTTGAGTGGAATGACCAGGCGGAACAAGCTTTCCACGAGCTGAAGAAGATGTTGTCCACACCACCTGTCTTGGCGGCACCAACTGAGAAGGAGCCCATGTTCCTCTACATCGCCGCCACCAGCCGGGTGGTCAGCGCAGTCATCATGGTCCAGCGTCCAGAAGAAGGCCGAGCTCAGCTAGTCCAGAGGTCGGTATATTATTTGAGCGAAGTATTGTCCACCTCAAAATAGAACTACCCGCACTATCAGAAAATGTGCTATGGTGTGTACTTCGCCTCCAAGAAACTCAAGCCCTACTTTCAAGAACATCCCATCAGGGTCGTATGCACTGCCCCACTTGCCGAGATCATAGAGAGCCAGGACGCATCCGGCCGAGTGGCGAAATGGGCCATTGCGCTGGCTCCTTACACAATCTACTATCAGCCCCGCACCGCCATCAAGTCCCAAGCATTGGCCGACTTCCTCGTCGACTGGGCCAAGACCCAGTATCTGCCACCGGCCCCCGACTCTACTCATTGGCGGATGCATTTTGATGGATCCAAGATGCGCACCGGCTTGGGAGCCGGCATCGTCCTCACATCTCCCAACGGCGACAAACTCAGATACACATTGCAAATCCACTTTGCCGCCTCCAACAATGTGGCCGAGTAGGAGGCGCTCATAAACGGGCTCCCGCTAGCCAAGGAACTCGGCATCCGCCGGATCCTGTGTTACGGCGACTCGGACTTAGTGGTTCAGCAATCATCCGGGGACTGGGATGCCAAGGACGCAAACATGGCAAGCTACCGTTTCCTCGTCCAGCTGCTCAGCGGATATTTCGAGGCGTGCGAGTTCCTTCACGTGCCATGGGCCAACAATGAGCAAGCAGATGCCCTGGCACGAGTAGGCTCCACCCGACAGGCTATACCAACCAGCGTCGCCCTCCAACGCCTCCTCAAGCCATCTGTCAAGCCGTCTCCGGAATTCAGTTCCATCTTCGTGCCGCCTGACCCCGACGCAATCGGATCCGACTTCGGGGACCAGGCAGGCGGCCCGAGGACTTCGGCAGCCGGCTCGGGGACTGCCATAGTCGAACCCGGCCAGGGGACTACGGCAGCACAGCAGGCGGAGGCCGACTCTAACTCTTCACAACCCAGCCCGCCCACCCTGGTTGCAGTAGCCGTTTTAGCAATCGAAGAAATCACAGCTCCATCATGGGCTCATCCCATCCACCGTTTTCTGATAAATGGAGAGCTACTGACTGACGAGATCTCGGCAAGACAAGTCCAACGCCGAGCCGGAGCTTACACAATAATGAACCAAGAGCTAGTTAGGCGCAGTGCTACCAGAGTCTTCCAGCGCTGCGTTGAGCCAGAGAAAGGCATAGCAATCCTCGAAGACATCCACCAAGGCGAATGCGGCCACCATGCCGCCTCCAGGGCGCTCGTCGCCAAGGCTTTCCGCCATGGATTTTTCTGGCCGACTGCTTTGGAGGATGCTAAGGAACTAGTCAAACACTGCAAAGGGTGCCAAGTCTTCGGCTCCAAGCAACACCTGCCGGCTTCTGCACTCAAGACCATCCCCATCACTTGGCCTTTTGCCGTCTGGGGGCTGGACATGGTCGGCCCATTCAAGACGGTGCGCGGCGGCATGACACATCTGCTTGTCGCCGTGGAAAAATTTACCAAGTGGATTGAAGCAAAACCGATCAAGAAACTGAATGGGCCGACTGCTGTGACATTCATTGTAGACATTACAACCCGGTATGGCGTACCACACAGCATCATCACCGACAATGACACGAATTTTGCCAAGGGAGCATTGGCACGTTTCTGCGCGACACAGGGCATCCGACTGGACTTAGCATTCGTTGCCCACCCGCAGTCAAACGGCCAAGTCGAGCGAGCAAACGGCCTCCTCCTCTCCACTATCAAGCCCCGACTGGTCGTGCCACTGGAACGTTCGGCCGGCTGCTGGCTCGACGAGCTACTGGCCATCCTTTGGAGTCTGCGCACTACCCCAAACAAGTCAACCGGCTTCACCCCCTTCTTCCTTGTATATGGTGCCGAGGCTTTCATCCCAACTGACATCGTGTTCGACTCACCTCGGGTCACCATGTACACGGAGGCGGAGGCTAAGGAAGCAAGAGAAGACAGCGTCGACTTGCTAGAAGAAAGCCATCTATTAGCCCTCAGCCGGTCCGCCATCTACCAGCAAGGACTATGTCGTTACCACAGTCAGAGGGTGAAGCCAAGAGCTTTCCAAGAGGGAGACCTTGTGCTCCGGCTGACACAGCGAACAGCCGGCCAGCACAAGCTCTCGGTCCCTTGGGAAGGCCCCTTCGTCATCAGCCGGGCTCTGGGAAACAGCTCCTATTACCTAATCGACGTGCAGAAGCCGAAGGCACGCAAGAGAGACGACTCCGGCAAGGAGTCGGAGCGCCCGTGGAACGCCAATCTTCTTCGAAGATTTTACAGTTGAAATAAAGTATGTATCACGCTACCTTTTGTATTAAGCATGAGACAACGGCCCCCCCGAGGAGTTCTCGGGGACTACCCTATTTTATCTATGTATGCCGAGTATCATACCCATGGTTATCCCACTACATTTACTTTCTCCGTCCGGCACCGGGTTCGACTAGTCGGCCTGGGGACTTGCCGCCTTGAGTTATGTCCAAGTTCTACCTGCAGTCAGACAAGTAATGTGCCGGCACCCAAGCCCTCTCTTGCGAGAGTCACAGCTCGAAGAATCAGCTGCCCGACTAGCAAGAGCTAAAGGCGGAAAGGACGCCCTCATGAAAAACGGCTAAGGACTAACGAACTCACATAACACAAGCCGGCTCCCCCCTTGCCAACCGTCTGTCGAAGCAGTCGGCTGGCCGGCTTCCTTTTCTACTCTGCTACAATCTAAGAAAGCTTGAGTCCTTGCCTTCCCAGACGGCTGAGTTCCTTACCCGGCCACAGACTGCAGAGTAGTTGTCCGGCTGGGAAGGCGGCAACCAAGGGAAGGCGGCAAAGGAAAAAAGCCGAGAGATAAAAGGCAAGTAGGAATGGAAAGCAAGCACATGCATGATAATTGTCGGATTTCGGGTTCCGGCAGACCCTTGAGGTTCGAACGCTGGGGTGCGCGCGGAGATCCAACCCTCTACCGGCTCGCTCCTCGCCAAGTCGCTAGGACCTAAACTACCAAACTGAACAGCACAAGGGACACAAGATTTATACTGGTTCAGGCCACCATTGTGGTGTAATACCCTACTCCAGTGTGTGGTGTGGTGGATTGCCTCTTGGGCTTGATGATGAACAATACAAAGAGAGAACAGCCTCACGAGGGTATGTTCTTGGCCGGCGCGATGAACTGCTAGGGGAAGTTCAGTCGCTCTATCTACTGGTTTCTTGGTGAGGATCCCGATTGCTAGGTCCGGTCCAGATGCCTCTACCCTGGGGGTGGCTAGTCCTATTTATAGGCAAAGGCCCTGGGCCTCTCCCCAAATATTGAGCGGGAAGGGCGCCAACAATTGGCCATTTCAAAGGGGAACAGCGGGTACACTTATCCTGACTAAAGTTCGTCCTCGCCTGTCAAAGGCTCTGGTGATGGCGCCGGCTTGGGCTCCACAATGACTTCCTTCCGGCCGTTGGGCTGGTCTTGGTCTTGTTGCATCGAAATGGACGCATTTGCTTGATACTCTCGCCTACGCTTGCTCCCTTTGCACCAAAGAGGAATGGAGGACACTGCGCGGGCTGGCGCCCGACTGGCGCCCTTGGTCGTCATGGCTTGCGTCATGGGCACCTCGCGAGGTACCCCGCCTTGAACTCTCCGCCTCCTCATGAGCCAGCTTGACCAGGCCGTGCCTGAGGAAGCTCCTTGTCATCCGCCACGCGAGGCTTGGCCCCTCGCGAGGGTCTTGAGCTTGCGTTGATGAAGATGGGCAGTGTTGGGCCTCTTTGAGCCACGCTGCAGGTCGCAGGCAGGCAAGTCTGGGGACCCCCGTTCCCAGAACGCCGACAGTAGCCCCCGTGCTGACGGCGCGCCCGAACTTGGCTGAGCAGAGAGGCGAAAGGGCAAGTGCGAAGCGTCGCGGGCCCTAACAGCCTGCGGTCTCGGGTGCTGCGTGGCGGTTGATTGGACGTGGGCGGCACTGTTCCCCCACGCCTCCTTATTTCGTGCCTTGCTAGGCGGACTCGCTGCCGCACACAGCCGTTCCCCTTTCTGCTGCTTGAGCGCTCCATGTCCTTTCTTCTCTCGAACTCTAGCTCCTGCATCCAATCCAATCTCGAACCTTCCCCCATCCCCTTCCTGTCGCCTTGGCCCCGCCGAGGAAGGGAAAAGGGAAGAAGCCCATGCCGCCGCCTCGCTCGTTATCGACGGCGGCTCCCGCCGTCGATTGGCCGGTCATAATCAATCAAGAAGGCCTGGGCAAGGTCCGCTCGGCCCTGGCCACCATCTTCAATGAGTGCGGGAGGACGACGGCCTGGCCTGCGTCTCGCTTCTCCGTTGACAGGATTCCCACCGAGGTCCGGTATTTCGCCGACGCCCTGTGGGCGGGACTGGTTCCCCCCTTCTCAGATTTCTTCAATGCCGTGCTTTCCCATTACCAGATCCATATGATGCATCTGGGTACTGAATCCATCACCCTTCTCACGGTATTTGCCTTCGTTTGCGAGGCAATGACGGGCATCATTCCTTTGGTTTCCTTGCTGCGCCACTTCTTCTCTCTGCGCCTCGTCGACCCCACTCAATGCTCGGGGTGCGTGAGCTTCATTGCTGCGCCTGAAACAGCGGCTTTCGGAATTGAGTTCAGTCTTCCTCCGCCCGCGCCTGGGTTTCGCGAGCGGTGGCTGTATGTGGACGTAGGGGTGCCCAGCCCCCTGCTGACGGAGCCATCTTCGCCTGCTGTCCCCAACTCAGGCTGGGGCCAAGTGACGCTCGCGAGCCCCTGACTCGCCTTCGTCTGGCACCGCTTCGAGTTCCTGAGAAAGCTTGGCGTGACAGCGCCCAAGGTGGTGAAGGAGTTCTTGCTACACCACGTCGCCCCTCTCCAGCACCACTCTCATCGAATGTGGGCCTACAGCGGTCGTAGGGACCGTATGCGGCTCCAGGAAAGGGACCTGACGCCTGAAGCTTTGAGGAAGCTGCTCTTGGTCTAGACTGGGGATCCTTCCCCCGGCGACATTCGTCAAGGGGGGGCCCTGCTGTACCTCTGCTCGAACAGAGGCAACTTTGTGAGCCAAATGCCCGTCTTCGACGAATGGGGGCCGCGCCCTGCTGGCCTCTAGGGGCCTCGCGAGAACCCAGTGGTGGTGGTTGCCCTTGCAGCCGCCCGGGACGACTCTTCCTCAAGTGGTGGTGCAGGGAGGCGTGAGCCTCCGGAGGCCGAGGGTGCCTTCGCCGAGGCGACAGCACTGGGCGGTGCTCATGAGGGAGCAGCTCCCGAGGCCCGTGCTGCCGCAGTTGATGGTGGCGAGAGGCCGCTCGCAGTGCCCCTGAGGCTCCCGAGGCCCCAGCCGCTCTTCTTGGTGAGGCGTCCAGCAGCGCGCATCAGGCGGATGCCTCTGACACGAGTCGCCTTGATGCTTCCTCCTCGTTGCAAGCTGACCCCTGCGCTCAACTCTTGGGTCGCTTCCGCGTGGACTTTGAGGCCCTACGGAAGAGGAGGGAGGCCCTGGGCGACGACTACCCTTGCTGCCTGCTGAAGCGCAGGAAGTACTATGCCATCGACGAGTAAGCCTTCTCCTTTTCCTGCTCCTGACTCTTTTGTTGCTTGTTCTGATCCTTGCCCTGCAGGGCCCTTCCTTCCGAGCTCACGGGGGTGGATGAGGAGCCATCCCCTTTACCTCCACCTCCTCCGTCGTCTTCGATCATCCCGAGCAGCCGGGCCCTTGTGGTGAGGCCGGTTGGCGAGACGAGTCATTCTAAAATGCAACTTGGCCCTGCGCTCCCCGCGATCTTCCTTCGCGGGCCTTCTCGTGGCATAGCCTTCCTGCCGTGGGCTTCTCGTCTGGCTGTGGACCGAAATTGGCTGGGGTACTCCCGGCGCTCTTCACTTGGAGATGGGCTGGCTTTAGGTCAGGCCTTCGGCAGGGTGCGTCCGGTCATCTCGAGGGCGCCAGCCCCCAGCCCCCTGCCAAAGAGGGGAGTGCTGATCCGCGCCCCACAGCGCTTGCTTGGGGCGGATGATGGTGTGGAGGACGTACTCGAGCGCGCCCGGGAGCGTCGCGCTCTTCGCCAAGGGTTCCTCCGGAGGGCAGCTAACGTGGTGAGCCTGCTTGGTGAGGAACTTGCTTCTGAGGACGCGCGCCTTGAGGCCGAGGGCCTTTGGCTGGTTGCGGAGAGGCGCGAGCTGGAGGCGGCTGCCGCCCTTAGGCACCGTCGGTGCAATCTTGATGATGAGGAGGCCAAGGCGTCGCTGGCGGCCTCTCGGGAGGCCCGTGCCCAGGCCGTCAAGAAGCCCGGGAAGCTGACCGGCGGCGAGAGGCCGTGGAGGAGCGGGCACAAGAGCTCTTGGACCGGTGCCGCTCACTGGAGTAGCAGGTGGAGCTGCGCGAGGCGGCCCTTGCGTCGATGAAGGTGGCCTCCGGCGACCCAGCGGAGCTCCAGAAGCGTGAGGAGGCATTAACCATGGAAGCCGCCGAACGCACGCGTGAGCACGAGCACCTGGAGACGAGGGAACGCTGGGTGACATGGGCGGAGGACGATGTCGCTGCGTGGGAAGCCCGTGTCGCGGAGGAGATCGTACATCGGGTGGCGACGGCGCGCCTGAATCTCGAGCGCGAGCTCAAGGAGAGGCTGGAGATGGTCCGGACCGAGGCTGAAGGTAGGACCAACGCCCTCAGGGCCAAACTGGAGGAGGCAACAAGGCAGGCCGATGCCTTGCGGGTCGCACTTGAGGCGGCACAGGGGGAGTCAGGTACTACCCATGCCGAGGTGCTTCTTCTTCGCCGATAGCTGGTTGAGGCCGAGGCTGTCGCCCACCAAAATGCGGACGAGATGCGTCAGCGGCGGCTCTTGGAGCATGAGCACGCCCCCATGCTCTCCACGCATCGAGAGAGGGCCAACACGGCCTTGGGTAACATCTGCAAGGCGGCCATTGGCGAGCCACGCGCTATTAACTATGCTGGCAATCTTCAGTACTTCACCGACATCGTGACGCAGCTGGAGGCACGGTCGGTTCTTGCCAACAGGTTGGTGGAGGAGAGGAGTCGAGCATTGCTCGGGCGCGCCTTCTCCCACGTCTTCAGCCATCTCCGGAACATGGATCCTCACTTCGATTTCGACGCTGCCATCGCCCCAGTCCCCCGGGCCGTCCAAGACGACCAGGCGTATTGGGTGGAAGACAACACGGACGCCCTCGTTAGGGCCTTTGCTTCAGACAACGACGGCGTGATCGTGGCCGCCGACGAGGGCAGCGTGGTGAACGGCCCTGACGCCGCTGGCGGCAACGCGGAGGGTGATGGCGAGGCCAGCGACGCCAGCGGCGCTCCTGAGGATGCATTGGGGGATTTATCTGACTGACAGCACGCCGTTCCTGTTTCCTTATCCTGCATGAATAGAACTCAGGCTTTTGTCCCGATGGTTGTGAGAGCATTTTGGGAGGGCGTGCCCCTCATGTAAAACCAATGTTTCAGCGCCTTAGTCAATGCTACATTGCTTATAGGCCCGTGCCAAGTGGTTGACCATGTGACAAGCTGGCTAGCTAGTTTACCTTCGTCCCGTGCGGGTCCTGAGATAATTTGTGGGAGGCTGCGGTGCCTCGAACGCCTCCTGATCGAATCCGTAGGATCTGCAGTGAAAAAACCTCCTGAGAGGGCATGTCAGCAGCAGTCTGGGCTGCACGCAAGCTAGGCCAGACCTAGCTTGCGAGGGGCTCGCGAGGGGAGGCAGCTGAGGTGAGGTCATAACCGAAACGCGAGAGATTGCTCGAACAAGACTAAGCACCCCTTTCCCAACACATGCAAATCTCAAATCCGAGTTCAACTTAAATCCAGCGGGGCAAAGCAACAACCAAGGGAAAAGCAACGAAAGCAAACAAAAGGCCGCGTCCGGAACCTAGTCTAGTCTTGGACGTCTTCTCACCAACGCAGAGCTAAGTGCTGCCACTGGGCGTGGGAGGGAGCCCTAGGGCCTGAGGCCGGCACCCCTGAGAGTCCGGGGCGTGTACAGCCCCACTCATTATTACGTGAGAGTGTCACGGGGCGGTGAGCTTTACAGACACTGGGCCTTCTTCACAGGTACCGTCCTTGCTTCATATCGCCAGACGAGGGCCCCGCCTTGCGCCACACTCTAGTGCCATCAACGACAACCGGAAACCAGGACGCCGCCGATAGGGTAGAGCGGTCGCCAGCGGTTCCCCCGATGACCACGGGTCCTCCGCCAGGGGCAGGCCCTGAGGCACCTCCCCAGCGGAGGGCCTACCTCCTGGGAACGCCTTGCTCCGAACGCCACGGTGGTGATGTCGGATCTCGGCCCCTCTCCTGCAGCCCCCGACGCCCTCCTCCTGAGGGGTAAGAGACTGCTGGAGCGGGGCAGCTACTCGCTGTGGCGACTTGCACCTCCTGCGACCCATGATTAGTGTATGCCTGCTCCTGAGGGATTAGTGGTACCCGATAATCGTTGCTCCCAACATGGCCGGCGGGGCCGTCACGGGGTTCCTGGAAGAGCTCAGCTTCTGGCGCCTCGTCCCCCCAGCTTGGGCTGGGGAGCGAGCCTTGTTCGCCCTCGCGCGGGTGCCCTTGATCCATCATGTGGGGCACGTACTCTTCTGTGGCCGTCACCTTGAAGGCTGCATCGTAGGGCTCCGCGTGCCATGCAGCTCTACTTGACGTGATGGCCTGGTGATGGTAGCGCGGCGGCCCACGGGGGCCGTGGGTCACGACGAGTCCTTCTTCACTGATGGGGAGCGGAGTCGGTGCCACCGCCGGCCCTGTGCTGACTGCTTCGTTGGTGTTGGAGTAGCTTTGGAGCCCGCGGTTGCATGCGGGGCCCCGCGCGGGCTGCCCTGGGCCTGAGGCGGGAGTGGGGTACAGAAGGGGTGAGCCCCCGAGGCGGCGAAGCCCAAGAGCTCCGCCACCCGCTCTAGCAGCACGTCGCGGCTGCCCTCCATCAGTCTGCACTGCAGCAGCTCTCGGGCCACCGTGAGCGCGGCCCTTGAGTTCGCCTGCTCCCGGTGGGTGTACGGTGTCGTTGCCGCAGCGTGGTTGGTGGCCCTTGCTGCCGACCGCGTCTGCCACGGTGTTAGAGCCGTCGAGGTCTGTCCGCGTCGCCCACGGCCCGCAGCGCCCTGCGGACCGCGAGCTACCTGGGGCATGGGGTCGCCCGGGGCGAGCGGTTCTGCGCGGGCGGGCCTGGCCGCCCAAGGATTTGGGTTGCCCGCCTGGTTGCCGGACATGGTGATGACGATGCGACGGGGCGCGAGGCGGCAGAAGGCAGATCCCGGCACACCCCTAGCTGGCGCGCCAAATGTCGGATTTTGGGTTTTGGCAGACCCTTGAGGTTCGAACGCTGGGGTGCGCGCAGAGATCCAACCCTCTACCGGCTCGCTCCTCGCCGAGTCGCTAGGACCTAAACTACCAAACTAAACAACAAAAGGGACACAAGATTTATACTGGTTCAGGCCACCATTGTGGTGTAATACCCTACTCCAGTGTGTGGTGTGGTGGATTGCCTCTTGGGCTTGATGATGAACAATACAAAGGGAGAACAGCCTCACGAGGGTCTGTTCTAGGCCAGCGCGATGAACTTCTAGGGGAAGTTCAGTCGCTCTATCTACTGGTTTCTTGGTGAGGATCCCGATTGCTAGGTCCGGTCCAGATACCTCTACCCTGGGGGTGGCTCGTCTTATTTATAGGCAAAGGCCCTGGGCCTCTCCCCAAATATTGAGCGGGAAGGGCGCCAACAATTGGCCATTTCGAAGGGGAACAGCGGGTACACTTATCCTGACTAAAGTTGGTCCTCGCCTGTCAAAGGATCTGGTGATGACGCCGGCTTGGGCTCCACAATGACTTCCTTCCGGCCGTTGGGCTGGTCTTGGTCTTGTTGCACCGAAATGGACGCCTTTGCTTGATACTCTCGCCTGCGCTTGCTCCCTTTGCACCAAAGAGGAAAGGAGGACACTACGCGGGCAGGCGCCCGACTGGCGCCCTTGGTCGTCATGGCTTGCGTCATGGGCACCTCGCGAGGTACCCCGCCTTGAACTCTCCGCCTCCTCATGAGCCAGCCTGACGAGGCCGTGCCTGAGGAAGCTCCTTGTCGTCCGCCCCGCGAGGCTTGGCCCCTCGCGAGGGTCTTGAGCTTGCGTTGATGAAGATGGGCTGTGTTGGGCCTCTTTGAGCCACGCTGCAGGCCGTAGGCAGGCAAGTCTGGGGACCCCCGTTCCTAGAACGCCGACAATAATATTTACACCAAAAGCCTTCGAGAGGCCAGTATTCAACGAAGTTTGAATACACCCCTAGTGGGTGGAATTGCGCTAAGCTTACAAATCTGTTCAAAGAGTGACAAGCAGGAAAGTAAAAACAGTGAATCAAGCCAAGGGAGTGCCCGGAATGTTAGGAAGGCCGGTGGAGATGGCGGTGTCGGCTGGAGGAGTGGCCGGCTGGCGAGTCTCGGCCTGGTCATCGCCAGTGGCAGGCGGAGCATTCACGCGTGCTTCGTTTCTGGAGGCACGGTCAGGATGAGGCTGGCTGGCTGCTCCAACATCCGGCACATCATCTTCACCGTCTTCCCCCTCCTCCTCTTTGGCCTCATCACTGGAGTCAATCTCCTCCGCCGAGTCTTCACTGTCGGCCGGGTTCAGCCCAAACCATTCTTCCGGTTGTGTGACACCGTCCTCGTTCACCTCAGGAGCAAAGGCGCTGGTGTCGGTGAAGTCGGTGATCGCCGAGGCGCACTGGATGATAGCCGGCTGCACCACCCCCAGCTCCTCATCGGCCTCCTGCCGCCAGGTGCGCAGCTGGTCCAAGTTCAGCCCAGCGTACCAAGCCCGTACAAACTCTAGCGCCTTTCGAGCGCTGGATCGAGCTGCTGAAGCCTTCCAGGCCTCAAGGCGGCCGACGGCTACCTCCAGCCAGTTGGCAGTATGGCTGGGGGTACGAGGAATTACTTTGCCAGGCCACAGGGCGGCCAGCACCTGTGCTCCGGCATGCTGAAGCCGGCGGAGCATGCGGTAGGCCGTCTGGAGGCGGGCCTAGGTCGCCAGAAGCTGCTCCTCAAGCGACCGGTTGGCATCTGGTGCGATCTCAACCCCAGCCTGCTGCCGGGCCTCACGATGGGCTTCGATGGCTTGGTTGGCAGCGACAGAATAGCCAGGAAAGTACTCTTCACAAAGAAGAAAGAAACAGAGCAAGTCAGGAGATAAACTGGCTTACAAGGACAAGCAAAGAGTGAAGAAGAAGGCGGCCTACCGTCAACCAAATCCTCCACTCGGCCGTAGCCTTCGCTCAGAGCTTGCCTTGCCTCGTCCCAGCTCGCCGCCTCGGTCTCGTATTCGGCTTTGAGGGCGGCCTCGCTGTCCTGCACCGCCTTCAGGGCCGCCTTGTGGCTTTCCTCCTGGTCGGCCAGTTTCTTGGCCAGGCGGTCACGCTCCTGAGCCAAGGCACTGAACTCACCCTCCTTGGTGCAAAGGGCGGTCTGGGCCGCACCCGGCTGTTGCCTCAATTCGGCGTTGGCTCCTGCCAGCATGGAAAGAAAAAGTTAAGAAAGAAGTCGGCAAGAAAGATCCGACCCAACTGCTCAGCAGTCGGCCCGAATCTTGGGGACTACACCTAGTGGGTGCGCTAACGCGCCCCCACATGAGATAAAGAGACAAAGACACTCGCGCCGGCTCTCCGACAGATCGGCGGCCTTCTTGTCTGCCTCCCGGACCTGGGAGTTAAAGGTAGCGGCGTGGAGGTTGTGATAATCCTACAAACAAGACGAAGAAGCAAGCAAGAGCAAATCAGTAAAACAAAGTCTTCGAAGAAGTTCCAAGCCGCCTTCTCAGCAGCCGACTCGGAACTCGGGGACTACACCCAGTGGGTGCGCTGACGCGCCCCCACGGAAAAAATCAAGAGCAAGAGAACTCACCCGAATGACCGCCCATGTCGCAAGAAACTCTCGGGAACACTGCTGCAGCGCGGTGGCTTGAGCCTGAAGCCGGCTACGGACATCTTGCGCCGCCAAGTTCAACGCGGTCGTCCCACCGCTCGGTGTCCACCCTGGCGAGCTAGCGGTGGCCGACTCCAGATCATGCAACAACGAGCCGGAACCGGCCGCCCTCTGCGGATCCGGCTCTGAAGCCGCCCTCGCCGCACGCCGACGAGTCGGCGACAAGACCACAAGATCCGCCTTTGCAGTCGGCCCTCCTCCAGTCGACTGCTCAGGCGGCACCTCAGGCTGGCCGCCTAGGCCGGTCCCGGCCGATCGAGGCGGTACCGCTTCTCCCTCCGGGATGACCACGTCGCCCCCCTCCCTCTCCATCAACGGCGGGTCGCGGCCGATCTCCTCCGGCGGGGGCACCGGGACGTCCGGGGGCGCGGAACAGAGGGGGATGACGAGTTGCGGAGGCTGGTCACGCAGGGCCTCCGCCGTCCTCTCTGCGGCCTCGGCCTCCGCCCGGGCCCTGGCTGCCGCGTCGGCCGGCGCCTCGGCCTACTCCGCCGTCGTCTCCTGGGCCGACTCGGCGGCGGCTGCCCTTCGCTCCTCCGCATCCCGCTCCTCCCACACCTCCCCCACGTTCTGCTCCGTCGGCGCCTGAAGCTCGGCGCGGGGATCTATTCGACGGGTACCCCTAGACCCTCCTGCTCCGCCGACTATGGAGGCGGCGGTAGTCCACTCAAGAGAGAGCGGGGCCCTGGTTGACGAAATGGAGAAAGGACTTAGAAGAGCATCAACTGAAGAAAGAAAGAAAAGTGCGTAAGGACCAAAACTTACACCGAGACCGCCTGCGGCTGCTTCACCACTTTGCGGAAGCGGGCCGCCTTCGCGGCCGCCTCGTCCCGCTTGGTCGCCGCCGCGGGTCCCTCGAGATTCTTCGGCTGGCCGCCGAAGAGAGTCGGCGCCGCCCGACGCTTCTGTGCGCCACCTCGCGCGGTTGGCCCGCCAGATGGGCCGGCGCCTTGGGGGTCGGTCGCCGGCTGGCGGCGCGGAATAGGATCGACCTCGTCATCATCGGGCCAGTCGTCAAAGCCGGCGGTAAAGCCGGAGCCGCCTGTCTCACCGCAGCTCCCCACGGTGTTGTCGTCCATGGCGGCCGCCCCCAAGTCGGCGTCGTCAGGGTTGTCCACCTCGCGGTCGGGGGCGAACTCATGCTCCAGCCCCGCGGTCCCGACCGAAGGATGAAGAAGGGGGTTCTGATTGAAGACAAGCTGACTGGTCAAGAGTCGGCCAGAAAAGAAAATTCGGCTACAAAAGAGGAAAGAAAGTTTACCGTGGTTGGTGGATTGGCGCGAGAGTATGGCGCCTTGCCATACTGCCAGTCCTCGGTGAGCTTGCAGTTGGCGATGTAGTTCACGATGTAAGATACCTCGTCGTGAGGCATCTCCCTGGTGCTGAGCCGGCTTGGGTCAAAGCGGCCGCTCATCTGACAGATCAGATGAGGGCAGCCTTGAAGCGGAAGTACCCGGCGCTCGATGAAGGCGGCGATCAAGTCGGGCCCGGTCAAGCGCTCCGACTGGATCAGCACCCGAAGTCGGGCGACGGCACCAGCTCCAGCCGGCATCAGCGACCTGTCCCGGTAGGACCATGAAGCCGGCCTCCCAGGCGGCGGTCCGGCTACGTAAGCCGGCAAGTTGACATAATCGCCGTTTGGGGCAACGTTCTTCACGTAAAAGTAAGACCGTTGCCAGAGCTTCACCGACTGGATAACACGATAGGAGGGAATGGGTTGTCGGCGGTGGACCTCCTTATGGCGATGAAGGCGCCGCACGGAGCCGGCACGCCTGCGACAACCGTGACGAGCTTGGATTGGAAAAACTCCCCCCAGAGCTCGATGGTGGGGAGGACGCCGAGGAAACCTTCGCACAAGGAGACGAAGGCCGACAGCAGCACAACCGTGTCGGAGTGAGGTGGTGCGGCTGAAGTTGATAGAAGTCGACAAACGCGCGGAAGAAGCCGCTCGCGGGGAGGCCGACGCTGCGCAGGCAGTGCGAGTAGAAGATCACTCGCTCGCCTTCCTCCGGCGCCGGAGAAACCTCCCTCTCTAACGCAAGGCAGACTCGCACAAGGTCCTCGCCCGGCTGCCGCCGCGTCTTGTGGAGAAAATTGATGTGGTCGTCGCGGACGGTGGAGCCGTCCCAAGAGCTCGACGTCGGAGCCATGGTGGTGAGCGCGGCGGTGGAGAGCGCTCGGCGCGGAGGCAGCGAGCCTGCGGCATGCTGGGAAGAAGAAAGAATGGCGAAAGGCGACCGCAACGAGGAAAAAGAGGGAGGAGGCAGGGCAAGGGCGAGCATGCGAACGACTGCCGCTCACCCTCCCCACCCCTACTTATAGCCTCGTGCGGCGAAGCCGAGGAGGCAAGGCGTGGGGGGGAGGGCATGGGATTAACTGCGCCCACTCCCCCACGACCCGCGATTACCGCGCCTTGATGGCAAGTGGGAACCGCCGCCGGAAGACATGCAGTCGGTTCGGGCCACAGAAGATCCGCGCACGGGTCGAGGCGCGGATGTGGTGGGCCGCGCCATGCGACGGCGTCCTGTCGCGCGCTTGGGCTGGCAGGTCTTTCCAGCTGAAGGGTGCCACATGGCGCTCAGATAGCGGGCGGTCAGCCCTCCGCTCGGCTAGCGCATCAGCTGGTTCCCGCCTTTGGATTTTGAGGGGGCTTCACCAAGAAGGCACACGCAAGGGAGGCCGGCTCCTAGCTGTCGGCTCTTCGGGATAGGAAGCTGGCCGAGCTTCTCGATTCCCCCTTCAGCCGCGAAGCCCAACCAGCTTCGGTGACTACTGTCGGAGTAAATGACCACGGGTAGCCTAACCGGCTCCCTTTGGCCCTCAGAAAAAACAATGGGCCGACCGAGCCCCGAAGCACCTAAGACACGAGGCCGCCTTCTTCCGGCCGGCTATCACATAGGCCGGCTGGCAAAAGGCAGCCCGGCCATAAACAACCTTTGTAGGAAGCCACGATAGGGCCGACTCCAAGAAGCCGGCCCATGAAGGACCGACTCCAAGACGCCGGACCATGAGGGACCAACTCCAAGACGCCGGCCCATGAGGGACCGACTCCAAGAAACTGGCCCGTGAAGGGCCGACTCCAAGAAGCCGGCCTTAGGCAGGCGGCCGTGGGCCGCACCCTAAAGTCCACCCCCATAACGGTGACGGGACGGGGCGTGGCTACAGTGGACCCTGGCACCCCCGAATCCCAGAACATGCATGGCTACAGCACGCTGTACGGGGCAGCCATCTCCTGTCCGGCGAGGCACTGTTGCCATGCGGATCATCACGCCATCCACGATGGGTTGCCAGTACGACCCGTAGGCGGCGGGCCCCTTCGGTCAGAGAGACATCCGAAGGCGGCCCGACCCCCCC